>NC_079891.1:20155332-20455332 GCF_024868665.1 Triplophysa rosa
GTAGAAACAACAGATTTCTTTAACAACATCATTTTATGAATGAAAGCCAACATTCTGATATTAGTACTGCAACTAATGTCTCCATTAAATTGATTATTTTTTCTTTATTTTAACATTAATTATAGCCGTTCAACATTGAGTACAGTATAATTGAGAGCTAATTACAGGTGCTGGTCATATAATTAGAATATCATCAAAAAGTTGATTTATTTCACTAATTCCATTCAAAAAGTGAAACTTGTATATTATATTCATTCATTACACACAGACTGATATATTTCAAATGTTTATTTCTTTTAATTTGATGATTATAACTGACAACTAGTGATGGTTTGGGGTGCCATGTCATCTGCTGGTGTTGGTCCACTGTGTTTTCTGAGGTCCAAGGTCAACGCAGCCGTATACCAGGAAGTTTTAGAGCACTTCATGCTTCCTGCTGCTGACCAACTTTATGGAGATGCAGATTTCATTTTCCAACAGGACTTGGCACCTGCACACAGTGCCAAAGCTACCAGTACCTGGTTTAAGGACCATGGTATCCCTGTTCTTAATTGGCCAGCAAACTCGCCTGACCTTAACCCCATAGAAAATCTATGGGGTATTGTGAAGAGGAAGATGCGATATGCCAGACCCAACAATGCAGAAGAGCTGAAGGCCACTATCAGAGCAACCTGGGCTCTCATAACACCTGAGCAGTGCCACAGACTGATCGACTCCATGCCACGCCGCATTGCTGCAGTAATTCAGGCAAAAGGAGCCCCAACTAAGTATTGAGTGCTGTACATGCTCATACTTTTCATGTTCATACTTTTCAGTTGGCCAAGATTTCTAAAAATCCTTTCTTTGTATTGGTCTTAAGTAATATTCTAATTTTCTGAGATACTGAATTTGGGATTTTCATTAGTTGTCAGTTATAATCATCAAATTAAAAGAAATAAACATTTGAAATATATCAGTCTGTGTGTAATGAATGAATATAATATACAAGTTTCACTTTTTGAATGGAATTAGTGAAATAAATCAACTTTTTGATGATATTCTAATTATATGACCAGCACCTGTATATAGGACATATACAGAAATTGAATTAAGTTCTCAAACACTTTAGTCTTTAATGCTAAATGAAATACAGAATTAAAGCTACAAAACACATTGATTTGCTCTTTTCTTTTGTTCTTTGATTAACATTAACATTATAGATCTGACACCCTTTTACATTTTCCGGCTCTTTGCATTCATTTAGGATTTTATTTAACACATTGAAATCTGTGCTATCGAAAATGCTAGCCAAAACGGGCTTTCAGGCATAATCTTGTGTCTTTTTGTTCATTCAAGCATGAAAGAGAACTTAAATGTGTCCTGAACTGGGCTTGTTTATTGTTTTATACTGTTGTATGAGGTCTACTTATGACGTTCGCGTGGTTTTTACATTCTGTGACCGCTGTTCAGAAACTGCAGCTGCGGTTCCGCAGCTGGACACTATTGGACAGAAAGGTAAAACAACTATCAAACGACTTCAGCTGTTTTGATAACTCTGCCTACTTTGCTCTGGCCAGCACGGCTCTCACTAAATCCTTGGTGTTTCGAGTCTGACGTCATCACGCAACCATGTTTTTGGGCAAGTTTAACAATCACAGGTAATTTAGATGGTTAGAGTTGGGTTAGGGTGTGGGGGTTAGGGTAAAGGTTTCGTAAGACTTGAAACATTGCGCATCCTGTGTGCAAGCTGCTTAACAGTTGTAATTTCAGTAACAAGGGCGTTTTCAGTTCTGACACTTACAAGATGTTCGCTTGAACACGATTCCCTCTTATACAACAAAATCTCGGGTTAAAATTGTGGTATGTGGACTGCACACCAGACAGGACCGATGTCGAGTTGCATTGTGCAGCGTCCCACAGCTAGAGGCTGTCTATCTATACTGAATGCGTCAAAGCAACTGTTTCAAATCGTGCTTAAATAGTTTAAAGGCCTCTACATGAATAAGAGCGTAATTATATGTAACGCTAGACAAAGGATGACAAAATAAATGCGTTAACGTTGACAGACCTACTTAAAAGTGAATATGAACTTGTTTTCTTTGCCATATTTGAGGTCTGAAAAATACAGAGCATCTTTTCTGTCATTTTGACCTGTTTCTCCAGTGTTCATTTTCTGCAAATAAATGCAAATAGAATCAATATTTTTTAAATTTGGGAGAAATATTGTGAGTAGTTCAAAAATTAAACAAAATGATAATTTTACCTAAAAACATACCTATAATTAGCAAATTCAGAAAAACTGAAATGGTGCTTTGAAAAGGTCGCTTATTTTTTTCCGCGGCTGTATATATCGATTATTTATTGATAAATATAGATGACCAATACATTGGTTGTTAATGAGGAATAAACCTTGACAGGGTGCCCCGGACCCAATACAAGAGGAGGGTAAAATTTGGAATTCATTACTTGATGTAAATTTGGCCTAAACTTAAACTTTGAAATGATTAAGCTTTATGACACTTACTTTCAATTATGATGAATAAAAATAGCATACAGAGCACTTCTAATCACACTCATTTAGTTTCCACAGAGGGAAACCACATGCATAACACCATAAGAATAAAAGGCAGAGAACAGCAGCTGTTAATTATCCTTGTGTTCTGATTATATTTCAAGTCAATGTGTTATTTTTCACAATCACACTCTTGGTGAAGCGAATAAATGAGTGAGAATTTCAAGAAGCGTACAGCTGTGCTGGAACAAAAAGAGAGAGTCTCAAGGCAGCCCAAGCCAGTAATTAATGACACGTCATGATTCTACCCCAATCTAACTTTAATGGGGATTTCAGGAAATCATGCTGTGAGATTATTAAATGAGCAAATCACACTTTGCTTTCAGCAGTACATGATGATATAACACGGGTAATTTGGTCTCTGTGGACCTAGATCTTTTAAGAACTAGGTCTAAATTAGTAGGTTTGTTCACTTGCAGTAGTGGCAGGGACTCTCGTTAGTAAAGTGGTCCAGAACTTTGAGCACTAGGCGACACCACGTCAAATAATGTATATTACACACACATGTGTTGCACTTCCCTTACTGCATCTTTTATTATGCTTGTTATTATACACGTCAAAGAACAGACATATTCTGAAATCCTTGTCGACTGTTGTCTATCCATAAGCTATGACATTTAAGTTAGACGGATCCCTGAACACTTTCAAAAGACTATGGAGAACTCACAGACATTACTGTCACTGTGCCAAACTAACATTGCGTTGTCTTATATCACGTCCCCAGACCAAACTAAAGGACAACACATTTTCGAGCGCCAGACGTCTAAACTGACACCGGATAAGTGATGCTGATCGGGTCACAGCAATGTGGTGTGAAAGATCAGCCCAACTCCTCTAAAAGGGTTTCCCTGTTCAGTGTTCACACTTTCAAGATGTGTCGCACCGCCGCCTCGTTACGTAAAGAGTGAGAACGCGGTAAGGTCAGATGACTAATGTAATGCTTTACAAACTAAGCTATAATAACACCTTTAAACAATAGTTTGTCGCGTCGTTAGCAGTGTAGAATAAACATTGGAAACATAGTTAATTCTTTGTTTATCTAAAAGCGTCAGTCTAATCGCTTCGGACTGGGAAACAGAGCGGAAACATGCAACTACAGTGTCCGTTTTTGGACGTCGATCGAGACTTGTGATGTCGCTACTTACCCAAAACCAGAACCATCTGTCCACACAGACAGTAGTACACGTGCAGGGGTTTCTCCCCGTCATCATACTCCTCCCGGTCACGGGTGTCCGAGCACACCACACTCCGAGACACGACTTTGGGCATATTTGATCTCCGTTTACTTTTAAAAAGGCGGAATGTAATATCTCGTTTGACGCTTGTTTACTGTCCTCCTGCGGTCGCCTTGTGATGACGTAGTTCGGCGTGACTTAACGGCAGTCTTCGCATATATTGTCCTCCAGATGGCGCTGTGGATGTTAAAAGTACTTAAACCGTATGCGTAAAATCGGTGTGGAAAGTCTCTGGATATGAGTCATGGTATGAAAACTTATATTTTAAAAGTGAGATATCACACTTTTTTAACTCGTGATATTTGCCTCCACTTTATGAACACCATGGTTTTTCAGTAGCCTTACGTCCTCAGTTCATCATTTATTTCAGATTTCAAAATAACGTATGATTCTTTTGTTCTAGTGAGTTAAGACACTTTTTATAATAATTTAAAAGTAGGCTTTTTGGTTTGTTTAGCAAACCTATATTTTTTTATAAAGCACCCCTGCCCATTTTTCCTTGAATACACAAACACACACCTCTTGCACAAACACAGTAAAATGGTATTGAGAAGACTCTGTCTCACAGTGTTACAATTGAACATAACAACAGGACGCCTTTAAATAATAGACAGAGCACATGGGTTTCCTTACGCAAGCACACATGTGTGTTAGAAATCCTGCTGTGTTGGTTTAGCAGTGAGTATGCTGTGATGTGAAATGTGTGTGATTGATATAGGTCTCTCTCTCTCTCTCTCTCTCTCTCTCTCTCTCTCTCTCTCTCTCTCTCTCTCCATTGCTCGGATCAGGGACAAGCAGCCTTAGCGATACTTGCCTCTCAGAACATCACGCATCATGCTTTCTCCTCTCCTCTTCTCTTCTCTCTCCTTTTCTCTTGCTTTTCTTTCAGGTAAGGCACTTTTTACCCCCACTTTATCTTTTCCACGCACTGTATCTCTCTCATGGCTTTCTTATTCTAAACACAGGTAACCACACTGATCTCAGAAGATATTTGTTCTTTTGCTTTTCCACTCTCTGGTGTTCCTTTACTCGGCTTGCCAAGTCTTGTTCTCTTTCATTCTGTCTCTTGTGTGCGTATGTGGTGCAGCTTTACGGACGTGTTAATGAATACCTGTGCAGATGAATGGAAGAGTGAATGCATCTATTGAATAAGGCACACCGTTAGCCAGTCACATGGGAGTCATTGTTTTTATTGGTTGCACTTTTGACTGAAGCTTTATCAGTTTTGCGGATCATTCGTACGTGTAATTGAATGAATAAATGTGGTAAACTGGCTTTATACAGCTGCATGCGCTAACAGACTTTTTAATTGTTATAATTAGAGACTTTCATACTGCATTGCGCTGCAGTAATAGAGGTGAGATCTTGAAAAAACGCAGGGGAAATGTCAGACGAATGCTGTTCATCTGGCACTTTTGTCAGAGCTGAGTAGGGGATAGTCTGCAGTTATTGGCTGCACAGTTTTTGCAACTGTGAAAGTGTGTTTTGTGTGCATTTTTTTCTATGTAGCTTTAATGCTGTAAACTTGGTGTAGTTGTTTGGTTATGGTGTAGGACTGCAAAGCTTGTGGAATAGTTTTGTGATAATGAGTTACCTGTGATGCTTAATAGGTGAATCCTCTTTTTAGATCTGTTGGTGGATCTAAACGTATCTCCTGAGACTTGGTGCAAAATGTGTGTGTGTTAGAGAGAGTGAGGACGTGTGTGTTTTGAATTATTGAGGAGACGTCAGAAGATTGATGGACACAGATACACACATGCTGATACTCGCACACATACACACGTTACAAAATTCCCCAAGGTTTTGAAATACAACATATTCACCTGTCCAAAGAGTCGCCTACAGCAAAGAAGTTTATTTGTTCTTTTATTTAAGGCTCAGAATGTACACTTGTAATGTCAAATCATTTACAGGAGAAATGCATCAAAACAGTGCAAATCAAAAACAATAATAGTGCAAATGTAAAAAAAGCCAAAGTAGCCTAAACAATGTATACTTGACAGGTAAAGTGCAAAGAATAGCTATAATTAATAAAAACTAGGGATGCTCGGGCCCGATACTAAGATCATGTACTCGTACTTGTAAAAATGCACCGATACCAAAGATCGATACCTCATGTGACATAACTGACAGAACTGACAGAAATTTGTTGTGAAATTTGCTTTGAAAGTTTGTGACAAGCACATAAAATTGTTTATTTTTTCATAATGTGTTTAAGGTAGAGTTGTTTGTCATTATGAATCTATTCTATTTTTATTAGTGTCACTCATGTTGTGAAAAGGTACAGGCATCGGTATCGGCGAGTACCAGAAAAAAAATGTCGGTACTTGTACTCGGCCTATAAAAAATGGTATCGGTTCATCCCTAATAAAAACATCATAAACAAAATGAAAAAATCACGAAGAATTTAGGATATATTTTTTATACTACTAAAATACAGAAGGATCCTCACCCTCTTTCTCTCACCCTCTTTCGGTCTCTTTCTACATGTCGCCGTTAACAATGTGACTTCTGGCATCTTTAATAATAAATGATCTGTTATAAACTGTGTCCAGAATGTATCATCCATCCCTTTAATGCTTGAAAGTTTATTGCATCCATCAAACCTGCCCTAACTATAATACTCTCACTATACATTATTAGGATGAGATTCATGTTTATGTTTTTGCAACGCATAACAATTCTGCCAAACTCTGTTTACAATGTATTCTTACATATGTACGTTATGTATATTTTTAGAACCACATAACAAGCAGTGGTGTTGTTTTTGAAAATGAGTTTTATGCAGGGGTGTGCTGTTTTCTTCACGGCAAATGTATAACATGATGGTAATGAATGCTGAAATGTCTGCAGAATCAGATGTTTAGGTTTTTGGGATATCTTGTTAACTCTGTAATCACCTGGACATCCTTTCCATTAAAGACTACAACTTCTATTTTAAGATTTTGTTAGACACCTTGTTTGGATAGGCCTAGGTCATTTCACTAAGTAATTTCATAAAGCTGTCTCCGAAAGAGCACACTCATAATTTATGTTTTTTAAATTAGTAAGGCTCCTCAAACTCACGAGAACATGATTTAATTGATGGGACATCATGGGAGCATCTGACTCAAATTACCTCCTAACAGAATCCATTAGTCTTAAAGGTAAGATGAATTCTTAATAGGTGTCTCATTTACTAGAGTAAGAAGTGTTTTGTCCATGAGCCAAAGCATAACAGGATGCAGTGATTTAGCATGGAAAAGTTCTCAGAATGAGACGTCAAGTGAAAGCTGTGAGAAAAGTTTTACAGTGTGTAATTTCCAGGAGAAAACTTGTAGCCTTAAACCAGATGTGTTCATAAGAATTGAACAATTCTGTTGACTGAGATAATGAGAGTGTAAACTAAATAAGTAGAAAACTTTTGCCCACGAGGCAGAGAATTAAAAAGTTGAGGAAATGCCAAGAATGTAAAGACAAGTAAGTATAAGATTTTTTGAAAATCTAAAAATGCAAAAAGTTTTCTGTGATCTTTAGGTTTAGGGATAGGGTTAGGGGTGTGTGTTCCAATAAAATATACTGTATAGTTTGTACCGTATAAAAAGAATTACGACTATGGACTGTCCCCACGGAGATAATAAGCCGTGTGTGTTCCAATGTGTTCATGTGCAACAGTATGCCTTCAGACAGTCTCTCTTTGATCACTAAACAGTTTCACTGAATTATATTGATTATTATATTATTTAAGAATGTGTGGGACGGGTGTGCGTATATGGTGAGACAAACACATCTTTCAGTTTCAAAGCACCACAGCTAGAAGGATTTAACTTTATCTGTCTCACTCTCTCCATCTGTCTTACTTACCTTTAAAGTGATAATAAAGATCATCTGTGCATGTGTGAGACGATGTGCACATGATGTGCACACAGACGTGTTTGTATGCGTGTGAGGGAGAGATACTTGAGCATCCCAGTGTCAAGGATGAGGTTCTGGAGTGGTGAGGTAATTGGGTTGCGTGCGTTCAGAGGAGACAGACTTGACAGAAGAGACACGCACGTGACTGACTTACCTGCCCAATAATGACAGACCTCAGAGTGTACCAGCAAGACATTATTCATGTGTGCATCTTTATGTGTGAATGGAGAAGATCGATAGAGCGAGGCAGAGAACTTTTGTTGACCTGTAGGTTTGATAAGGAGCATGTGGAGGTGCCGGCTCAGGGTGTTGTGTATAGACCAACTTGCTTTCTTGGAGTGGTTTGTATTCATCCTGCGGGTAGAGTGAGAAGCTGATGGCTAGATGATCATGGAGAAGATGAAAATCAGAATGAGAAATGCTCAACGGAAAGTGATAAATGGCTTGTGTGAATGAGGCAGAAAACGAAGCGAAAAGGCCATTGATTTTTAATATGTGATGTCATGAGATATGATAGTAACGTTGGAATAAAAGAAATGAACAAGCACACACCATATACCCTCTTGCAGTACTTTAAATCCTGGTATATAATTGCATGTGGAATATAATAAAGACTTTTTTTATAGCGAAAGTTCAGTTCAATACCTTATTACATTTAAGCAAAAAGTAAGTGGTTGTTTTAATATTATCAAGGCTTATTGGTTTTGTTAGGCATGACTTCAAAATATGGTTGAGCTTATTATACAATGGATACCACATTAAAATATTATATTTATATATTTTTATGTTTATTGTAAAAGTTATTTTTAAATGTTTCTTTAATTTTGAAAACATTAAAGGAATAGTTCACCCAAAAAAGGAAAGTTCTGTCATCATTTCTGTCTCACATTGTTCCATGCAGATCTCGTCCCTCATTGACTCCCATAGTATTTATTTTCCCTACTATGGTAAATGGGGGACGAGATCTGCTCAGTTACTAACATTCTTCCAAATATCTTCCTTTGTGTTTAGCAGAACAAATACATTTATACAGGTTTGGAACAATCTGAGGGAGAGTAAATGATGACAGAATTTTCATTTTTGGGTGAACTATCGCTTTAAAAGCCATCCACGAGAAGAAATAATTCCTGACATATAAACTGTAATAGAACATCGATTTGAAACAAAAATAACAATTTCATTGATTAAATGCTAATTAAATGAAAAACAAATTAATAATAGAAATAATTACAAATATTTATCTCATGTCCTGAAACAAAAGGAATTATGTCCTTTCTCTCAAGAACTGGCACAAAATGTCATTAACATCATTAAAAATACACAATGTGCAAAAATACATTAAATGTCCCTGCAGTGTAATCTCCCAGTTGCTTCAAGGGAAATTCATTCTCAGATGGATGTCATCTGGATGCCAAAACATACGTAAAAGGAAAATCTATCTGTCTGAGTATCCTACATAGTGCTGGGCTTTGGATCAGCCGAATCAAGCATTTTTGCTGGGAGCTTTACAGAAAAAAGTTTAATTTATTTTTGACACATTCAGGCTCAAGTTTCATTTTAATTTCACTGTATCAGCCCTGGTAGAAGTGCAATAGTGTTACAGTAATAAATACTTTTGTTATAAGCACCACAAGTGATAAAACTTCTGCAGTTTTAACATAAAGTTGTGAACTTCACTAGATAAACTGATAAGGTCAAACATTTTAACACCTTAACTCTAATCAAGAACATTTTGGTTTCATGATGTTAGGTCACACCTGCATCACAATAGGATGTCATCAGTTTGCAACAATACACGTTATGATGTCACGAGGCTGAGAGGTCACGCGAGTGGTGGCAGGGTTACTACCAACAAAAGTCTTCCATCAGTCACGTGACCTACCAGCATCATGAACTGACCTCCAGAACTGCACCATAACAATGACGAAGCAACAACTGCAAAGAGTATGCACATGCATCAGCTCAAAATCCAGTTTAGGCAGCCGGCATTGCACACAAAATCATGAAAGAAATGTCTTTTCAAATCCTTCTCTTGTGATTTTTTTCAATTTTAATTTTGTGAAATCTGTTTGTTTGCATTTTAAAGTTGCATATTGTACAGAACAGGTATTTGACCCCCACAGAAGCAGTGAAGACGAGGAAAAAAAGGTTTTGTACAAAATAATTGCTGTGATTAATCCAGTGCCTGAACTTTAATTTGACATGTGATTAGTGAATCAATGTCTTGGAGTTTTTGCTGGTTTAATGCACGGCTGAAACAGTTCTTCACAAATTGCATTTATTCATGACTGTGTTTGTGCTGCTCTGCATATGAATGCAGGCACATTTTGGCATTACCTTGTTTCTGTATATGCGTGTGTTTGTGTTTGTTTGTATGTAGATTCTTCAGGGTCCGATAAGTGTCCATTGGGTCAATTTCCATGTGGGAATCTATCGATTTGTTTGCCACAACCACAGCACTGCAACGGGCAGCAGGACTGTCCTAATGGAGCAGATGAAGAGAACTGTGGTGAGAATATGTTCAGTACAAGAGCACTCACTTACGTGTATAGCCAAAAAATAGAAACCATTCCCAATTTTCATTTAATCAGCATTTGTAGATGTATTTTTGGCCATTCCAGTCCAGTGTCTGTTGAATTTAAACAAAATCAAACCTTGGGAGTGACAAAGTCTTTTATAAAAATCTTTAATAAAAATCAAGGTTATCACATAAAAAATAATATTTGAACTTTTCCTAAATACATGTACAAATATTACTTTTGTATTGCTTAAAAGTGAATGTGAACTTGTTTTCTTTGCAGTATTTGAGGTCTGAAAAAATTTTTTCTGTTATTTTGACCTGTTTCTCCAGTTTTCATTTTCTGAAAATAAATGCAAATAGTAAAAAAACTGTATTCGAAATTTGGGAGAAATATTGTTAGTTGTTCATTTTACCTAAACACATACCTAAAAATAGTAATTTCAGAAAAACTGAAAACAACTTTGAAATGGTCTCCTAATTTTCTCCGCAGCTGTATAGAAACATGACCTGGTCAAAGTAATGCACAAACTATTTTTTTAACAGAATGTTATATCCCTATGAACATGCATGTGCATATAGACACTAGACATTTTAAATATGTATATTTCACGTTTGGAAAACTCGTACAATACAAATGTATCAAACTATTTAAAAAATTGGTATGTGGGGACATTTTTGTCACTGAATGTGTGCGGAGAACCCAATTGCAGGACAGCGATGAAGGGGTTAACAAAAACACTTTATTTGGACATAAAACAGAAACAATAAACCCACGAGGGGGAAAAGGCGGACACGGTAACAGAACAAGAACTCAAAACAAAACACTTCCCAAGGGGGGGCAAAAATAAACTAATAAACAAAACAGTGACAACGTCTTAAACCAAAAAACACAGCAGGGAAAAACCACAAGAAACTTACAGACTACGGACAATCACGGACAGGGCAAGGAACGGGAGCACAAGCACAAGGTAACGGTAACGGTAAAACGATACAAACACGGTAAAACTATACAAACACGGTAAAACGTACAATCCACGAGCACAAGACAAAGAAACAAGAGGGTATATATAGGCAAGACAAACGAGGGATAATGACATGGGGCAGGTGTGGGTAGTCAACCATCAGGGAAAGATAACAAGGAAACGATAGGAACGGGGCCAATGACGAGACACTGGAGAGAACGTATATTACTGTCAAACGGACAATAATATGTTTCTCTCCACACATAACCAAAGACTTTGTCATGGCTCTGCTACAGGACCAAGAAAAATATGACTAAGGAAGCAGAGCCATGACACATTTTAGTTGGTTCACCAAGTCATGTTTCACATTAAATATACTAACAGGATTGTGTGAGGATTATGTTTACAGTATGTATATATCATTAGCCTGGTACAAAAACAATACTAGAACCTTTCACTAATTTGTGTTTTTGTGTTCCAGTGGATAACAGTGGTTGGCCACACTTGTTTGATGCCTTCATGAAAAAAAGAGTCCAGGAGTCAAAAGAGTGCAGTGAGTATTCACATCTACAGTATCTCTCCTGTATTCCCTTCCTATTTTTCTGTCTCTCCCTGTAAGTCAGTCTATGTTTCCAATGGCTCTTGGGATAGGCGATGTACTGTATATAGGTAGTCACCTAAGGCAGCAGCTTTCTCTGGGGCTGCGGAGACTCCAAATAGTCTCCTTTTGCTCAAATGGGCTCCGCGGCTTTTTATTGCACCCGCTATCCATTGCTAATGAATTGCATATAGTGCTTTTACCAAACAGCCCCCTGTGCTGTGCTTTACTTTGTTGTTCTTTTTCACTTGACTGTTATCTGCTATCACCACATAAATAAGATAAGCACACTGTCTGTTATTAAGTACTTTGTGTTATTGTTTGTTGTCTAAACATGTGTACCAGCTCCCAAGATATCAAGTTTTATCATTGGGGATGTTATTTTGAGTGTTAAAAGGGTGGATAGGTGTGTGATTTTACCAAACTGCTTTGATTCTATTGAGAGTATGAAAACAACTGTGAAATGTTCTTAGAATTTTTCCAATTATATTTTTCTAATATAGAAATATATAATATATTATATTTCTAATTATATTTCATGTTATAATGTAGAAATCTGATCCTTCTTGAAGTGGAACTTCAAGGACTGAGAGAAACAGATGTTTATTTCCCTCTTTCATCTTAGCGTGCCAGAAAGAGGGTGGCCAATGTGTTTAGTTTGGTGAATATATTAGACATGGTTCATTGTCTCACTTTTGAAGATCAATTTGTTTTAAAAACCACAAGCAACAAACAGTTTTAAACTCTGCAGCAAATCAATTTGTCACATTGCTGATTTTATTAATAAAACATCTAAACAAATTGCATAACTGACCAAACAACCATAACTTTGGCTGGATGAAAGGGTGAGAGGAAAGGAAAGAGAAATTAAACATTTACATCTCACACAAATATTAGTTTACGATTTTTTTTAAATTAAAAAAAGCAGCTGAAGGAAAGTAATGAAATATATTTTGTACAGCCAGGCATTATGCTTTTGCAAAATGATTTATGATATTGGACAGCCGTTGTAGTCTTTACATTTTTCATATTTCACATATGACGTTAAATAATGTTAACCACAGCCCTTATTTTACATATTAATCGAAAACTGCTATAGACATTATTAAATTAATCAGCTAGTCAAACACCGATAGAGTGTGTAAAGGAGACTACGGAGCCCCTTTTGTGACATGGGGTGGAAAAAATATGAGAGGGAAGAGAAAATATATTTTTAAAGGTTTTGCGTTATCTCGCAAAACTTTTGCATTCCCTTGCAAAACTTTTGCATTCCCTCGCAAACACATTTACGTTATCTCGCAAAACATTTTGCGAGTTCTGACAAACACTTCATGTTTAATGTCCTGCTGGCAGAATTTAAGACTAGCTCCGTACATAAACATTGGTCTATAGTCGCAGATTCCCTGACCAATAACTCGTGAGCTAAACGTTCTTATAACACAAATGACACCTCATTCTATGTAACGTAAACAATGAATTTTAACTTAATTTTCCACAAACCGAGCCTTGTATTAATCTCAGGTGGGAGCCGGCTGAGACAAGACCGAAGGGATCGTCTGTAAAGTGCAAAACCGGAAGATCATTAGGCTACGAAAAATAGTCATTAACTTCAGTGCTACATACTGTAGTATAACTAAAACCAGTTTAAATTCAGCAGGAGAGCATTAATGTGTAAACTGAATTTGGTGAGACCACAGTGTGTAACATTTAAGTTATTAAAGGCGCAGTTCTTGAAAATCAGCGGCCACTAGCGTTGTATTATAGTTTTGCAACGAATCTCTGAGTCATTTGCTCACCCCTCCCTTTCGAATTACGATGGTGGCCGCAACAGTAAAAAAAGATGTCGTCTACTGAGACAGCGGATAGCAGTGATACAAGCAACGATGTTTCTTTGCAAAGGTAAGGCAATATATTAACGTAATTAATCATTTAACATGTATTCTATTGCGAAAGTTACTGTTACAATTCTATAATTAGATATATTTCTTGCGTGCTATCTAGTACACGCTGAGAGTAGTGAAGTAACTAAAGTTAGCTAATCGTAAATAGCAACGCTGTTCAAAGCGTTTGATCTGACAGCGACATAGGCAGTTAGGTGTAAGTTAGTAGACGTTTGTCTCCCCCTTTGTAAAGTCAGGAACAACCGGAGTAGTACCCAGGGACGGAAAACATTATTATTCGGAGGTTATATGGCCATTTGTATAAAATGCTAACGTTACCGTTTCAACAAAACAGTTGTTTGGTAAACATTGAAAAAGTGGAAACATTGAAAATGTTGAATTATCTTACCAGTCTAGCAGAAAACAGGCAACTTCGGCGTCGCCTTGAAAACATTTGTCTTTCAACAGTGCCTTCCATCTGGTAATAGATACACCGATGTTTATCCTGGATTTCTGCCGCCGTTTGTCTCTAATTCGTCTGGCAGCATCACGTTTGCGCTTCTTTGACGACGGAGATTCACGCTCTGTCGGCTCTTGTGCACAATACGCATGGTCCTCCATTTTATCAAAACTTCTAAGACAGAACAATCAATTGCTTCAGCTAGACGACGACTACTCCTCCTCCTCTCCGTACTACGACTTACTACTTTGTGCGTCTTCAACTCAGTGATGACGCAAGCTGCGTCTAAAAACACACACGAAGACCAACATATACGAAACGCGCTCTGTAGAGCTGTTTGTCCGTTAGAGCTTACTGTACAAAACATGGCTGCGCAACATAACAAATTCCATGTAGATAGGCCCGCTCCCTATGTAGATACAACTGGTTTATTCTAAGGTAATAAAAACATAACTTTTCATTACGTAAGGTTTTTATACACATCTAAAGACACAGTTTTGTATGTTATATTGCATTTCTGTTAATATATCATACAAAACATACCGCACTGTACCAGTGTTGAAGTGTCGAGACTCGGACTCGGTCTTGAACTCGGTTTCGAGACCCTATTTTAGTGGTCTTGGTCTTGCCATGGACTTGTGTGCATCTCGACTCGTACTCGAACATGTTCGGAATTGGACTTATGCCCGAGTCCACTCGAGTTTCATCAAAAATATTAAATACATTGAAAAGACATCCCTTTATGGGCCAAAAATGAAAGTTGTT
This sequence comes from Triplophysa rosa, assembly GCF_024868665.1. Taxonomy (NCBI): domain Eukaryota; kingdom Metazoa; phylum Chordata; class Actinopteri; order Cypriniformes; family Nemacheilidae; genus Triplophysa; species Triplophysa rosa. The sequence continues at coordinate 20,170,199 of NC_079891.1, forward strand.
TATATAGCTTTTCATGGCGTCTCCTGATTGTCTAATATTGATGTCCAGTCTGTACAAAGTAAAAACTGGTTGAAATTTTTAGTTTACACATGGAAATAAATTAAGTGAGACTCTTTGAAATAAACTGAGTTGAATGATTTGAGTGCAGTAAGATAGCAAGCAACCATTGAATCAAGGTTATGATTTGTCAATGTTCATTGCAATAAATCAGTATCACTTTTGTACCTGCAAAAATCACCATTATTGTGATCTTTTTTAGCTTTAGTTGAGCTCTTGGCTCTTCTATTTTTATGTTAAATTAGGTTTCCTTCAGCCATAACTGTGTGTTAAAATAAATTAGTTGTAGCAAAGAGATGATTACTTCTGAATGGTAATGCATGCAATTTGAAATTGTTTAGATCACTGTTAATAATTGGGTTTGGTTTATTAATGTGTCAGCTCTGTGGATCTTTAGTTTGATATACTGTGATTTATTTTAGGAATTAACATATTCACAATCTGTTAAACCACTTTAACACACAACGACATCAAGAATCTGCATATGAAACTCAACAATGGTGACAATCAACAAAAGAAAGCTTCATGCTGCAATGCATGCTGGGTGATCTGTTTATCTGAATTATTTTGACGATTGTCATCATTGTTGAGGGTTGTATGATGAGGGTTGATGTCAGTGAAATATGTTTGTTTATTTTCTCTCAATATTTGTGCATTGACTAGCCAGAGCACTCAGACCAGTCATCAATTGATCAATAATGTTTAAAACTAATACATTTTATTACAGCCTGACAATTTCCATGAGAACAACCCCAACTTTTGTAAAAGCATGTCTGTCTTTCACAGTGCACAAGTGTTTTTATAACACTACTACATGACCTGAACGAAATAATTTAACAAAAGTCAAGGATCAAGAGCCCAACTAAAGCAAACACTGATCACAATAATGGTTATTATTGTGGGTACAAAACTCATTTCACAGAGTCTCATTTCATTTATTTCCATGTGAAAACTGAAAGTAGTCTGATAAACTCCAGATTTGAACCAGTTTTTACATTGTACCAAGGTCCCCTGTACGTCAATATCAGACGTTCAGAAAACGTAATAATGGGCCAATAAAGGGACGTCTTTTTCAACATCGAAAGATGCAGAAAAGACGTCTTTTGGACATATCTTTGGTCAGGGGGAAGTCATAATTATAATAAAATTACGTTTACAACACTTACTATGTGGCCTTTTTTACCCTCAACTAATAATATTTTTAAACTAATATCAGTCTAAGTAAATAAAACACAGTGTACATGCCATGGTACAGTATATTTAATGCACCGAGCACTCTATGAGCTAGCTGATTGATGTTATGCTAACCTCGTGTAACACAACAGGACACAAACAGTTTTATTGTTTGCACCAAACATTTAACATATTCTTGAAGATTTCTATAGGTCTCGTCTCAGATCTCTTGTCCTAGGACTCGGACTTGACTCGGACTCGACCCTCTCTGGACTCGGTCTTGACTCAAACTCAACCTACTCTGGACTCGGTCTTGACTCGAACTCGACCTACTCTGGACTCGGACTTGACTCGGACTCGAATGAGCTGGTCTCGACTACAACACTGCACTGTACCTTTAATGACTGTTTTTGTAGTAACGCTTTTCGGATTTACAGTCACTTTGCAGACGGTTTCTTTGGACTTGTCCATGTTGCCTGCTCATATAGAGATCAATTTATATTCTCGTTTTGAGGAAGACTAGGTTGTAGATCATTGTCTAAGGAAGTATGTGTTATTTGTGTTATAACAACGTTTAGCTCACGAGTAATTGGTCCGGGAATCTACTCTGAACCGCTCCATTGTTAATGTACGGAGCGGGACAAGGACGTTTGAATGTTTTGCGAGATAACGCAAATATGTTTGCGAGAGAACGCAAAAGTTTTGCGAGAGAACGCAAAAGTTTTGCGAGATAACGCAAACATGTTTGCGAGAGAAAGCAAAAGTTTTGCGAGGGAACGCAATGTTTGCGAGATAACGCAAAACCTTTTAAAAAAAATTCTCTTCCCTCTCATATTTTTTCCACCCCATGTCGCTAAAGGGGCTCCGTAGGAGACAGATCCATGCTGTTAGATTTTCTTTGCTCTGCATTGCCATGTGCTGTCTTCATAAAGATCAGGGTCACATTAGACATCTGAGCTGTATGTTTATGAACAGAGAAATGTTCATAAACATACCCTTTAGGCTCATTATATGTACAAATTGTGTACTAGGTAGATTTGCTATGAATGTTTATGCAGTTACCGGTTTTTCATCATTTTTTAGAGAATTAGGCAACAAAACAAAAAATATAAAAAGTAGAATTTTAGTGAATTCACCCGTCTGTCTACTTCTCATGCAAGAGGTGCACCACTGGATATGGAAAAGGATAAAAGGATACCGGCCATAAGGATAAAAAATGTTGTTTTGGTACAGGCATGGGGATCTGAAAACAATGTGCAAGTTTTGCTTGAGGGCTGCTGTCTTTGAATCTGATTAATCTGTTTTTGAATCTCATGATCCCATGAGCTCACTCTTTATGGTTTGGTGAACAGGCTGAACGAAGTCACGAGAAAGATCATGCATACTGATCTGCCTATTGTGTTTACAATTTCTCTTCCTAAACCTCAATCTTGTTTTCAGTTGACTAACTAAACAGTTCTCATAGTACATCTTTAGGCTGTATCTCGCAAGCTCTGAACCGTGTCTGGGCCTGACTTGTCATTATAAAGTTAGCAGAACACTTTCCCTCTGTCTACCATTCAATTAAATTCTGCTGGTAAGAGGGTTGGTGCAATGTTAAAGGGATAGTTCATCCAAAAATGAAAATGCTGTCATCATTTACTCACGCTCGTGTAATTTCATGCCATTATAAATTACTTTGTTCCGATGAACACAAAGAAAGATATTTGGAAGAATGTTAGTAATTTTCAGTTCTGGGACATCATTGACTACCATAGTAACGAAGAATTAAATGGTAGTCAAAGGTGCCTGAGAAATTCTTCAAAATATCTCCTCATTATATGTTCAACAAAACAAAAAAATACAATCTTTTTTTCCTACAATGTTAGTGGATGATGTCCCAGAACTGAAAATTGCTAACATTCTTGCAAATATCTTTCTCTGTGTTCATTGGAACAAAGAAATTGATACAGGTTTGAAACAACCTGAGGGTGAGTACATTTTGACAGATTTTTAATTTTTGGATGAAATATCCCTTTAATAGACTGACCTAAATGTCAGGAACTCAGATTGAGAGAATCTGAATGGGAGGTGTTAATATTAGCAGGGTAGATATGGGGTTTGAGTACTTTGTGCAGGTGTGTTTGATTCAGCAAAAAAACTAGGAAATGGTTTTGAGGGGAAATAAAGTTTTATTATGAAAAAGCTTGTTTTCGTCCCTCGAACTTCACCTTGGAATCAATAATCAAGCAGAACTTGTGACGAAAGCAAAAGCAGATCATTTAATTTATCTGCACTGGAATAAACACATTTTTAAATGAAGACAGGACTTTTTCATTTAGTGTGACTCCTAAAGTTTTTCAGTTGTTTATGCAATCATTGAGTCACCTGGCAGAAGTCTAACTCCAGCACTTAAAAGGGTTTCCTCCTTGTTAAACATGTCTCCACAGAGCCTTTAATGGATAGTGATAGTTTCTACTGCTTTCTAGAGAGGTCCTGCGTGAGCTGAGAGGGAGCGCCTAGGGATATGATACTGCTCACAACACAGTTGTAAAACTAGTCTAGACTTTTAAGAATTTTCTATGTGAATAAAATACCAAAACAAGGGTCCAGTTCTCTGGAGTTCTGATCTATCGCCACTTTCTCACAGACACCGTTCCATTCTGTGCCGATCCAGGCCAGCCGGTACAGATAAGGTTTCATTTTCCACTGAGGGCTGATAATGGAGATCTTTGAATGGAATGCAAACGTGGAATGGAATGATATGTAAATATGGAGGTCGATCAGATATTTCTGGTGGTGAGGTTGAGAATTGCAACGAACTCACTCCATGGCTCACTCCACTCATGCACTCTGTAGAGCAGTTTGTCCATTTAGGGCTACTGTATAAACAGCATGGTGAATTCCATGTAGGGAGACCCATGGTGTATGTAGATAGAAATAATAGCTAATAATAATAAAACATAAAGCTTCATTATGTAAGGTTTTTATACACCTCTGAATACATTATGTCATTATGTATATTATATTGCATTTCTGTCAATATATCCTCCAAAAAATAACACACAGCACCTTTAAATAGCGGGCTGGGTTGGTTAGGTAGCGAGAAACTGGTATCCTCAAATGATACTCTTATCCTTCCTTACTGTTGTTAAAACCGTTCAAACAGTGGAAAAGTGGCTTTTGTTTCAACTTTTTGGATAGGCATTCAGATCTGCTAATTATCCTGCTAAAAAAACAATAGAAACCATCACAGAAATTCTATTTGTCACACTACCAGAGGGAAGGACATGATGCACACCAGCAATTAACAGTTTAACAGTTTAATATTCACAGGTGAGATTAAACAGGTAACATCCACGGGTAAGCTTTAACGGGTAACATCCACAGGAAGGTATCCACTGGTGAGAACAAAAAGGTAACATCCACAGTGAAAGCACACATTTAATATAAAGGAGAGAGAAACACAGGTCAAATATTAAACAGACTATAAATTCCTATATGCAATAATAATTAAGTAAAACTTTAAAATTCAAATTCTGAAGCAGCCCCCCGGCCAGGCAAATACTGCAAAACAGTATGCAAACAGTGGCGAGGAACCCAAAACTCCAATCGAGAAAAAAACCCTCAAAAAACCTAGGAGAACCCAGGCCCAACCAGGGGATTCCAGTTCCTCTCTGGCAAAAGCTGCTGCCTCTGCACAAGCTCGACAGTGCTTTCACAACAAGGCTAAATAAAAATAAATAAACTTACTAATAAGGTAAATTATAGATTTAAGGTTATCATTAATAATCTAATAGCATTTTAAATTTTGTAGTGAAGACGTGTAATATTGCCGCGTCCTTCTTTATCCAGCTCTATCATCTCAGCTCTTGTCAGGTCGCTGCTTCCTATTCTCCGCTCTACAATCAGGTCTAGGCATGAACTGCATCCTGCTTGCTGTGGTAACCTTGGAACAATGAGACAAGACTGGCTGAGAGTAGAGTACTGTTCTGCACTCTTTGATGCAACAAGTACATCAGTTGTTGTTGGAAGAGTTCCTGGTTCCGGTTGATCTAACTAATGCAGCCTAAACCCTCAGAGGATTAGATTAGACTAGATTTAAACTGACAGAGTGTGTCTGCCTCCCGGACAGTGCAGGGAAGACTATTCCAAAGTTTAGGTGCTAGATAGGAAAAGGATCTACCACCTGCACTTGATTTAGAAATTCTAGGTATTACCAACTGACAGGATGCCTGAGAGCTTAATGCACGTGAAGGACTGTAATACAAGAGGAGTTCACTCAAGTACTGAGGATCTAAACCATGTAGGGCTTTATAGGTAACAAGCAAGATTTTAAAGTTAACGCGATTCTTTATAGGTAACCAGTGCAAGGTTGACAGAACCGGGCTAATATGTTCATACTTTTTGTACGTGTAAGAACTTGAGCTGCCACATTTTGGACCAGTTGGAGTTTTTGTAATAAGCCTGCAGGGCAACCACCTAACAGTGCATTACAGTAATCTAGTCTTGATGTCATGAATGCATGAATTAACTTCTCTGCATCTGACATTGACAGCATATGACGTAGTTTAGATATATTCTTAAAATGGAAAAACGCAATTTTACAGGTGTTGGCGACATGGCTCTCAAATGACAGATTACTATCGAATAGAACGCCAAGATTCTTAGCTGATGACGAGGGTTTTATGGAACATCCATCAATAATTAAGCAGTATTCTTGATTGTTACGTATGGCGGTTTTCGGTCCAATAAGTAACACTTCTGTTTTGTCCGAGTTCAGTAATAAAAAGTTGTTACTCATCCAGTTTTATTTTTTATATCGACTATGCATTCCATTATTCGATGGAACTGCTGTGTTTCATGAGGCTTCGTGGAAATATAAAGTTGAGTATCATCAGCATAACAGTGAAAGCTAACTCCGTGTCACATTATTATATCTCCTAGAGCTAACTCCGTGTCACTTTATTATATCTCCTAGAGCTAACTCCGTGTCACTTTATTATATCTCCTAGAGCTAACCCCCGTGTCACTTTATTATATCTCCTAGAGGTAGCATGTATAATGCGAAGAGCAAAGGCCCTAAGACTGAGCCCTGTGGTCCAAACTGGACTTGTGATTTGCGTGACGCCTCATTGTTTATTGCTCCAAATTGAAAACGGTTAGCTATTCCCTTAATGCCGACGTAATTTTTGAGTCTATGTAGGAGTGTGCTGTGGTCAATGGTTTCGAATGCAGCACTAAGGTCTAGCAGCATCAATAACGAGATACAACCTCGGTCAGACGCCAATAGCAGATCATTAGTAACTCTGATCAAAGCAGTCTCTGTACTGTGACATGCTCTAAATCATGACAGGAATTCTTCATTGATGTCATTCCTTTGGAGGAAGGAGCATAATTGAGTTGAAACTACTTTTTCCAGAACTTTAGATATGAAAGGTAGATTCGATATAGGTCTGTACTTCCCTAGTTCTCTAGGGTCGAGTTGGGTTTTTTGACAAGGGACCTTATAACAGCCACCTTATATGCTTTAGGCACATGTCCTAATGTCAGAGATGAGTTAATAATACTAAGAAGAGGATCTATAATTTCTGGGAGCATCTCTTTCAGTAGATTTGTAGGTCTAGGGTCTGCCCCTCTATTCGGGAGGGGCAGAAACCGTGGGCCAATCCCTTAACCCCAAATTCAGGTCTGCTGATTATAGCCAGGGATTGGGAAATGCGAGTTGATTTAAACCACAGTCTTACTTTCCTCTTGGAAATTGCAGCGACCAACCTGCGGCCGGACATGGTTCTGTGGTCCAGCTCCAGTAGGACAGTCCTCATAGTTGAGTTGACTGTACCTTGGGAAGAGGCCATTATCGAAGCATTTGAAAGAAAGAATCTCCGGTATGCCAACTTGGCAGCGGAGGCTGAAGATCGGGGATGGACAGCGAAAGTGTTCCCGGTGGAAGTGGGCTGCAGAGGATTTGTTTCCAATTCCACTACAAGGCTGCTTAAGAAAGTGGGGATCATAGGACATGCCCAACGGATTGTAGTCAAAGAACTTGCCACTGTCGCTGAGAGAAGCAGCCACTGGCTGTGGTTGAAACGGAAGGATGCAATATGGGCTGCCAAGTGACCACGTAATAAAATGGTGTTGTGTGTTGTATTGTTATGCCACACGAGACCGGGGGCACTGAGCTTGCATTCGTGGAGCGAGTGGGGCTATAACAGCCTTAGCCAACGGGTTGGCGCGTATGGTTGCGTTGAAATTTTGGTAACATTTTGTAATGTTATGCCATACGGGACCGGGGGCACTGAGCTTGCATTAACGGAGCCAGTGGGGCTATAACAGCCTTAGCCAACGGGTTGGCGTGTATGGTTGCATTGATTTTTGGTCCTATTTTGTAATGTTATGCCATACGGGACTGGGGGCACTGAGCTTGCATTAACGGAGCCAGTGGGGCTATAACAGCCTTAGCCAACGGGTTGGCGTGTATACGTGGTACCTCGGGTCTGAGCGCGGCTCCAAGCCGCGCCCGGCCCCGGTCCCGTTCTTCCCAGAGGTGCATGAGGAGCTCAGTAAGACGTGGAACACCCCCCTCACGGCCCGTTCCCGTCAGACCGGCTCTGTTGCCCTTACCTCCCTCGATGGTGGGGCAGCCAGAGGCTATATCGAGCTTCCCCAGGTGGAGCGTGCTGTCGCGGTGCACCTGTGCCCGCAGATGGCGGCCACCTGGAGAGCTCGGCCTAGACTCCCTTCCAAGGCATGTAAGTTTTCGGCATCCCTGGTGTCGAGGGCTTACACTGCTGCGGGACAGGCTGCCTCCTCCCTCCATGCCATGGCCATCCTGCAAGTTCACCAGGCCAAGGCGTTGAAGGAGCTCCACGAGGGTAGGACCTACCCAGTGGCAATGCAGGAACTCCGCACCGCCACTGACCTCGCTCTACGGGCGACTAAGGTGACGGCGCGGGCCCTGGGTCGGGCGATGTCCACCATGGTGGTCCAGGAGAGGCACCTCTGGCTAAACCTTGCGCAGATGATGGATTCTGAGAAAGTTCGCTTTCTAGATGCCCCCATCTCGCAGGGTGGGCTGTTTGGTGATACCGTCGAAGATTTCTCCCAACAGTTTTTGAAGGTGAAGAAGCAGACGGAGGCTATCAAACACATCCTGCCCCGCCGCGACTCGGCCACCTCCAGGCCTTCGAGATCCCGAGTGGCGTCTGCTTCCCAGCAGCCCCGGTCCTCCTTTACTCCGGGTCCGGTTCCAGGGCCCCCTTCTCAGGCTGCCTCCCGGAAAAGGACGTCGAAGATGAAACCGCCACCCCGCCAGCAGCCGTCGCGGAAGCAGAAGTGACCCTGACGGGGGGGACCCCAGGGAGATCGAGCTACCATCAGGCCCGACCCCAGCGACATCGCTGGGGGATCGGACAGGGACGGTTCCTGCCCCGTCTCATCATCTGCTGGCCTCCTCCGGGGCGTTTTCCATAGGAACCCCATCTGTCGGCTCGACACAACGTCGAGAGACCGACAGAAAGGGAACGTCTTGGTTATGGATGTAACCTCAGTTCCCTGATGGAGGGAACGAGATGTTGTGTCCTCCTTGCCACAACGCTGGCCGCCCACCGTAGTGGTCGGGGATCCTCAGGCTCCTCAGACCAAGAGGTGAGTGAATGCTGCATGCCGTGTTCCTTTTATACCCGGATGTCCAGGGCGGAGTCCGGCATGCAAATTTCATTCGCCAATTTTCATTGGCCTTTTCAAAATAATCAGAAGATGATAGGTTCTCAAGTCAAACCCCATCTGTCGGCTCGACACAACGTCTCGTTCCCTCCATCAGGGAACTGAGGTTACATCCGTAACCAAGACGTTTTCTTCTATTAGTGATGAAAAGTAGGCGGATCTAGACGTTTTTAGGGATTTCCTGTATTTTCCAATACTATCCTTCCATGCTGTACGAAATTTAGTTTTCTTAAAGTTGCGCTCCATTTTTCGGGCCACTTTCTTTAAAGCCCGAGTGTGTTCATTATACCATGGTGTTGGGCTGCCATTTTAATCTTCTTTAAACGCAGAGGAGCAACTGTGTCTAGCGTTTCCGAGAAGGTGGAGCTAAAATTTTCAATGGTAATGTCAAGATCTTCAATGTTATTTCTCATGCTAGAGATTTGAGACAATTCAGGCAGATTATCGAGAAAGCATCTTTGGTAGTTGAAGTTATTGTTCTACCATATTTGTAACAAGGAGTTTGATTTGCAGCCGTAGGCCAGTGAAGTGTCCTATGTTGAGTTATTCAAATAGGCTAAGTGATTTCCATTTTTGCCTTACTTAAATAAAACTACCAAAAAATCACTCACTTATTTTTGTTCCTCCCTGCTGATTTTTATAAGGCATGAAATCAAAATCTTTTGAAAACTTGCTTTTATTTTATCCAGAACAAAACATTAAAGTGCTCATGAATATTATGGGCTGAAGAGGGCAACATGAACTTGAGCAACTTCGGTTTTTAACCATTAATGGAGAGTGTGAATGTGAAAAGATTTGAGGCGATGAAAGGACACGGCAAATCGATGCGTAAAATGGAAAACATTATCTTTAGGGTTATATGAGAAGATCATTGGTGCTCCCCTGCCCACCCTCCAATAACTGTATTCATCCAGAGTGAGGAAAAGGGCTCAGAAAATCACCCTGGACCTCTCACATCCAAGCCATCATCTCTTCACAATGCTGCCGTCTGGTCGGCGCTACAGAGCACTGAGCACCAAAACAACCAGACACAAAAACAGCTTCTTCCCTCAGACCATCTACCTCTTGAACAGTTAAATGTGTTTTACCCACCGTGCAATTAATAATTAAGTGCAATATTAATTATATCCTCCAGATAATACACTATCTATTTTTTATACAACTTTTTCTGTAAATTATTTTTCAGAGGAAATGTATGTATCTTATTTTGGGGGACATAAGATAATTTGTTTTTATCACATAATTTCCAAAGTTTACTTATTTAAAACACACACTGTCAAACTTACACACAAGTATAAGGCTATATTGCCATTCTTTTCTAAGACTGAATGATATCGCCTAGCCGCCCATTTTCATAAAGAAACGTATAGTACACGCACCTTTTTTTTAAAGAAGCAATTTCCTGCAGAAATGTTAATGACCTGTTTGTGTGCATGTTTTCAGTGTTAGACGTCTATCCAGACGTGTGTCATTGTGAGGGACGGAAGGTGAACTGCAATGGCAAAAATCTCCTTCACATTCCTGCTGTGTCCTCTAATGTTACAGCACTGTAAGTGTAAAACCACAGAGAATCGTAAAACAACCAGAACAAGAAGTTCATCATTGTATTTGTTTTACAAATGGTATACTAAGCATTTATTTTCCGTAGAGAGCTCAACAGTAACAGGATCGAATCTCTTTCTCGAGACCTGTTCATCCGCTACAGGCGCTTGGAAAGACTGTGAGTAATGCTTTATTCTGTCCTCTCATTTCATTTTTAAATTTCTTCTCATGTTAATAATGATTAGCCACAGCTTTGCAATTACTTTGTACTTTTCTCTAAAATACCTAGCTGCGTGTGTGCGCGTGCACGTGGGTGCGTCTAAACTGCATGCATGTACATAATTCAACCATTTCTTCTGACCCCACTTTTGCTTCCAGCTTTTCTATTTGCTGACAAAAAAATCATAATGTGAGGCACCCGTCATCCTCTCATTGTTCTTCATTTACTGTTAAGTGCAGTGGTGGTTTTAAAGACCGGCTTTCAGGATGACATTTTACCTGTCTTTCAGAGTTTAACAGCTAGACAAGTGTCACAATACGTCATGTCTGTCAATTAAAAAAATTACAGACACTGCTTTGAAAACGTCTTATTAAGATAAGTTTCATAAGGTTGTTATTTAACCCGTTCATGCGTGAATTATGAAATTGAATTGGGTTGAATGAAATAAATAATGAAAGAATGTATGGCAAGCTTTAAATGTTTCTGTTCCCAGAGCAAACCTGAAGAACAGTGTATTGTTCCGTTGACCATTTTTTACTGTTCTTCAATTGTAAATGAAAGCCTGAGAGCCTTTAAATTGAACGTGTTGTGATATTTTAAGGATGTTTTATGTACTGTAAATACAATATAGCCTACTGATGTGATGTATATTTATGTGATGAGCTTCTAAAAATAACAGTGACATTGACTCATACATCTGGATTACTGTTTTTATACATTGTGTACTTAGAATTTGTGTAATGGACAGTGTACCGTCAAATGTTTCATTTGCAACAATAACTGGCTGATTTCATGTTCTATTAGTTATTACATACACAGTCAATTTAACCATTTAACTGTAATTTATAATATTTGACTGCAGAATGCTGCATTTGATCAATCAAAACTATACAGTACATACTGTACTCATCCTGAACTAAACATTGACTCAAACTCTCTCTTTCTCTCTGCAGACATTTGGAGAGTAATAGTATAGAAATGATCTCCAAGAGGGCATTTTCCGGATTGTTCTCTTTGCGTAAACTGTGAGTCAAACTATAATGTGTGAGTTCATTAACTGTGTATATTATGTGCACATAAATCATTCATCGTTTACAACTTGCTATTAATCTTTTCTGAGCTCTGCTTCAAATGAGCATGTGGGACTGTACCTGTGTGAAATTATGAGCATCCCATCTGATTCATCACATCAGTCTGATGCTTTCATCATCTTCATTTATTCATAGAATTATGATGGCACAATGGGGCTGCGGGATTACGATTAATTCTGATGATGATTAAAGAATGAATTTGAATGCTTGTGTCATGTATGCATGTATGCTCTGGCGGGAACCTGTTAGTGTGTTTGGAACATGACACAGTTAGTTACATGACACAGTGACACTGTGAGTGTGTGTGTTTAATATGTCTGGATCAGTACACAACTGTTGAGCTAATCAACAATGTACTTGCACTAATGAGAGCGAGAGAGAGAGCAAGTGGGATATGCAATCATACAACTTTAAATCATATCGTCATTGATGTGACCTTCTCTTGTTCTCTGTCTCATTTCTGCAGTTTTTTGAGTCAGAATAGGATTTTATCTCTGAAAGCAGGGATATTTAGTGACCTCAGCAGTTTGGAGTGGCTGTAAGTGGAAAAACACACTTTTACACACACACGAGAACTGATAATAAATGCTATTCAATTGGGAATAATTCGCCCCCTCTCTCTTCTTTCACTTTATTTTTTAAGATACTTTCTGCCTTGCTTTTTATTTGCTTTTGTTCTCACACATAATTGACAGACTGTGTTTGTTCTCTGTATGAGTGAAATCTAGAATGTTTAAAATGAAGCCTGTCTCTTTAAGAGCTCAGATTGTACTTATTACTAAAAACTGAAAAATGTTCTCCTCAAAAGACCTGCAGTTATTTCAGATAATGCTTAGATGGCTATCAAGGTCAACCGTTTGAATATTGAGTAATATTTCGTTCTTTATTTGATGTCTGTTTGTCTCTCTTGGTGCATGTTTAGGATTTTGGATGAGAATAGAATATCATCTTTGCGGCAGAAGTCTTTTGAAGGCCTGAAGTCTTTATTTTTCTTGTAAGAACTTGTTTTTTCACCTTGACATTGTTAACAGATCAACATTTTATTAAACTAATATTAAAGGAAATGCTCACCCGAAAATTCTATCATTATTTACTCACCCTCATTACATGGTAGTCAATGGTAGCCATGAACGGTTTGGTTACAAGCTTTCTTCCAAATATATTTCTCTGTGTTCATCAGAACAAAGAAATGTATATAGATTTGCAACAACTTGAGGGTGAGTAAATGATGATAGAATTTTCATTTTTGGGTGAACTGTCCCTTTAAGAATACAGTATGTGTTAAAATCTTAATTTCTTTTGTACAGCTCAACACATTCATAAAATACTGTGTGTATGTTTGTACTTTGCAGATCTTTATTGAATAACTCTGTTGAGCAGTTTCCTAAAACGTCTATCTGTCTCGAGATGCCCCGCCTCAATTGGTTGTGAGTTATAAACATAATTACATCACATAGATCTTATATTAATGACAACATTTTTCAAAAGGAAAGTTTGTAAAGTATAATTTTTTTAAACATTATACCGTTCAATTTTATATACTGTGCAAGGTAGCCTATACTGTAAATCAATAATGCTTGGACTGTCGACCTTTAGTGGAACTTTACTGTATAGCTAAGGTGATGAACCTGTGTGAATCTAAGAAAACTGACATTCTTTCACTAAATATTTCAGTTAGTAGTCTGCAACAGCAACTGCAAAATGTCAGAAATGTCTAAGAAAACATCCTACAGGATTTGTGTGTGGATGCCACTTGGTTCATTTCACATCAAACTTATTTTATTCAAACATTAGAATAATTTTGTACATTCTGTTTCATACATTTTTAAAATAGCTTTTTCCAGTCTTCATATCATATTAATTGACTTATCATTTTGTGTTAACTAGTGCTACACTACACCGGTGCTTGAAAATAAAGAACTATCTGTTGTTCCAGTTCTGAAAATGATTTTTCATAGAACTACTCTTCATAAAAAAAGAGAAATTGGATTGCTTGTCAAGTGTCCAGATTTTTTTATTTTCTTTAAACTAGAAATGCAAACACAATTTCATGTTTATGACTGATAGTAATGAATCTAAATATTTAATAAATATGAATGCATTTACATCCCCCTCTCCATTACTGAGAGCAGTTTCAAGTGAATGAGTGTGTTGGTTTCTGCAGGGAAATGGAGGGAAATAGAATATCTTCTCTCTGGGCTTCAAGTTTCAAAAACTGTTCTTCACTTACTGTTTTGTGAGTATCAACAAAGCAAGCGCACCCACACTTTCTCTTTAACACACAATGTAAGCTGCAGTGATTGTTACAGTTTATATAGTAGATAGTTATATAGATTTTTATTGAGTGTTGAGGAGAGAGAGGTGGGGCAAGTTTCCCTAAGTCTCAGCTGGAAACACTTACAAATAAATGCAGTCTTAGGTTAAACTGAATAATTTAGGACCTTATCAGATTAAAGACATAAGGAAGGAATACATTAAAATAATTACATAATGTATGAGATGTTGATGTGCATCATGGATATCTTCTGTTGCTGTGAGGAAGATCTTTGATCTGTTATAGTGACATTTGAAGGACAGGCTGTCCTAAGGGATCAAGCCTGCAGCTTCAGGACAACTTCTCTTACTTTCCTGATTTCACAATATGTAGATTTAATACACAAATATGGATAAGACATGTCAATGAAAGGTTAATCAATGGGTCAGTACACTCAATGAAAAAGTTATTAATCTATTTACATGTTGTTCTAAACTGACTTTCCCTTACAAAAAAGTAAATGCTGCATGTAAGTGTACATCAAGTTCATTTCATATACAGTATACTTAAATAAAGTGCAAGAATATTAAAGTATACTTTATATAGTATACTAATATGTACTAGTAGTGTACGTGTAAGTGTACTATTTCAATACTGTTTGGGACTAAAATGGCCCACTTTTTTGTTTTTAAGCATACTTTTAATCATACTTTGAGTATAACTAGTAAACTGTGAGTACACAACTAGTTTACAACTACATCTTAGGTTATAGGTATAGTTCACTAGTTCAATTGTTGTAGCACATTAGTTAGTTCATGAGAGTACACTTTGAAGTATACTCTCAGTAAATTATTAGAATACTAACTGTTTCAGGAAACTACTACCATATTTGTATATTGTATTTTTAGTGAATTTATATCTTCTTTTTGCACTTTAAATATATGACTAGGTTTTTATTTGGGTATTAATTTTATATCTGAAATGTACCTTACACTGTAGGCAAAATACACTAGTCTATTATATATAGGCCTACTCTATTATTATTATATAAGATTACTATTATATACTAGTCTATATATCAATGCAGAAATTAAGGGACCACTCCAAAATTATTTTTATCCTTTCTGAATTTACTATTTATAGCTTTGTGTTTAAGTAAAATGATCATTTTTGTTTAATTATGTGAAATAGTGACAACATTTCTCTCAAATTCCCAAAATTATACTAATAACACATTATTCACATTATTGTATTGAAATAATTTAGGAAGGGTCTCTGAATCTTATTGACTGGTTTGTTTGTATTTAATACACTTTTCAGCCACTCTAAATCTATCATTTAAACAGCTGTTTCTCATATCACAGCAAACCACATTTCTTCACATATGTTCCAATATTTTATCAGTCACATTTGTCTAGTGCTTTTCAAGTCTTATACGTGACTGTAAGTGTGTGCCTGTGTACTCGGGCATTATTGGAAAGATTTGAAGTAGTTCTCTGTAGCATGAAGCAGAAGGACGGTGGTTAAGTGTGATCCTAATATACTCTCTCAAGACCCAGAGACAGAGAGAAGCTTATTTACATATAGATGTATATGACTTCATTCCACGGCTGTGAAGACTTTGGTGATTTGGGTTATACGTTTGAGATGCTGATGTGTGTGTGTGTGTGCGTGCGTGCGTGCGTGCGTGCGTGCGTGCGTGCGTGCGTGCGTGCGTGTGTGTGTGTGTGTGTGTGTGTGTGTGCGCTCGTGTGTTTAGGGCACTGAGGAGGAACCACATTAGCTCCATTGAGGAGGGAACATTTGCAGACATGCATAAATTGATAGACTTGTGAGTATGTGTATCACACACACATTTTCTTTCTTTCTTTCTTTCTTTCTTTCTTTCTTTCTTTCTTTCTTTCTTTCTTTCTTTCTTTCTTTCTTTCTTTCTTTCTTTCTTTCTTTCTTTCTTTCTTTCTTTCTTTCTTTCTTTCTTTCTTTCTTTCTTTCTTTCTTTCTTTCTTTCTTTCTTTCTTTCTTTCTTTCTTTCTTTCTTTCTTTCAAGCCCTGGGGAGCACACACACTGATAAAAATGCATGTATTGAATGCTCTGCAAGTCCCATTTGATAGGAATTTTTAAACTTAAATGTTTGAGCTTGACAGCCTCTGGTCATACTGCAGAACTAATTTTCTTTATCGGTAATGTCTTATTTTCCTGCCAAAATATCTGAACATTCTAAACAGATAAGTACATTTGCAAAATTGCCAATAATATTAAGACTCGTTTTGAGAGAATATAATTTTTTTATTGTTTTTGTACCCTATTGGCAAATTTCAGCATTTAAATGTTGTTATGTTCATGCATGAGACATAGTCTCTGAAAACAAGTCTTACTCTCTTGTTTTGTGTGCTGGAAGAAAGTCGCACAAGCAACAACAAGAGTCATTTGATTTATCATAATAATCATTTTAGGTGAACTATTTCTTTAAGCAAAGCTCTGCTGCGGATTGACCCCTTCAAGGTGGAGAGAGAAAAGCAAAGAGAGAGTAAATACTCTCAGCATAATAAGCATAAATCTGGCAACAGAGCTGGTGAAACAGCTTTTATTTGACCTTTTTTTCGTTTTTACTTCCATTCGTGATTAAGGTGATAAATGAGCTGCTGAATGTGATTTCTTTTACAGAGATGTGTCTGTGAACCAGATTCAAGATCTGCCTCCATCTCTCTTCCAGAACCTCCAGAACCTTAAACAGCTGTAAGACGTTCTTCACTTGATTATTATTACTATATTGTTCAAAGCTCAAAGTCTAACACAATTTTTCTACTGGTCTGTCAGTGTTTTTCACTTGCCTTGTGTTTATCTTTCTAGTGATTTATTAATTACTTAAAAGCCTGTTGAGATCACACAAGACGTATTCTCAACCATCAATGTTTGTGTGTTTTTATTGTTTTAGAAATATCTCCAACAATCCTCTGGCGCACATATACAGCAATCAGTTTGACAGTTTGGTGAATTTACAGTCTCTGTGAGTAAACAGGTGTCACATTTTTTTCATTTGTACATAAGATCAGATACATGTCTCAAGGGAGCACTTGTATTCATTCATATGTGCAGAATGTATGCAGTAATCCACAATGTTATATTGAAATGAGAATCACGTTCATAACTGCCAGTCTCGGCGGTGATCATCCTCAGTCTTTTAATCAGACAGTTATTGTGAGGTCAGTTTAGAGGGGCTCTTATACGGGCTCTTATCAGACAGTTAATTACAGCTACAAATATATAATGTGCTGATGCTTCTTGATGGTCAAAGTGTTATAAAAGGAAATTAAGATATTCATATTTGTCTGTTTTGTATATTTGTCTGTCCCTGACGTTTTCTGTCTCAAATATGTAGCAGCTCAGAATGTTCTAACCTAACACAAATCGAAAAACTGCTGATTTTTCTGTCCACACAACAATTGAAAATACTGAAAAAAACAGCCATTGAGAAAAATGAGAGCACTTTTCTCAGAGCATAAAAGGACAAACACACACCTCTTATCATCAACAATGCTTCTACAGATAAGATGCCAAAGATGGCACAGTGTTACTCGTCCACATGTCCTCTGTAGACCTTCATAGCATTATATACACAAGTAGGACATAATGTTCCTGGTAGTGTTGCTTTTGTCAACCAAAATTATGACTAACGTTAAATATCGTCGTCAACGTACCTTTATCGAGACGAGACGAGACACAACGTAAATGCTGGTCATGTGACAATGACTATAATTAAATGTATAATGCAATATTGTTGACGAATAAAAACGAGACTAAATGTGGTTTACAAAATAAAAACTATGCTAAAATGTCTCTTCGTTTTCGTTGACCAAAACGAGACTAGACGAAATGTTATAACGTTATTTCGTCTGATGCTTTAACCTAACGTTAGATGCGGAGCGGAATCCTGTTATTTAAATGTCATCTGGCTGTTCTGCGTGTCTGAGTGAATTACGTGCACAGTTTAACATACAACATGAGTGATGGTCGAGGATTTATCTGCGTCTGCACTGTATGAGGATATGAACAAATGATCTTCATCTCCAGAGTTGCTCTGAGAGTTTATTTTACGAGCTTTTTAATGAAGCTATCGGCAAACACAAAAACTCAAGCGTCTTCCCAAAGACCCGTCAAAATAAAAGTCCCGTTAAATTGAACACTCAGACAAAAAATACTTTAGTGAACTATAGTATTTGCTATTGAAAATTGTAGTGCCCTTGTAGTAAATTGATAAACACTGTATACTGTCACGGTCGGCAGGCCCGGATTAAGAATTCAGAGGCCCCTGGGCACAAGTGTCTTATGGACCCCCCCCACACACACATACACACAATAAAGTTTTAAATTGGCCTATAGGGTACTATGCGTATAAACACCTCTATCTTTTACAGGATTACATTGACAAGTTACAAACTATGATATAACAATATCAACACCTGTACACATCCTCCATCATACAGGATTACACCTCATGATTGCAACAATGCTTTTCTGGACCAGCAACAACAATATTAAGACATTTCCCAGCATACTGTAACTCACTGGCATATGCAAGCAGCACACACTACCACACCTCTATCAATTCAGTTCTATCAGATTCTTCCATAATTCACAAACAAACATGCAGGACATGCAAAACTGTTCTTAAGAGACAATATAAGAACTTTCTTAAGATAAATTACAGAAAGTTCTTAGGAATATTCTTAAGTGCAATTTTTTAATATTTTCATCTTCATTTTTCTAAGAATAAATAGACAGTCTGTCATTGATTGTACTACAAGAGTAATTTGTCTATTTGTTAAACTTTATTTGTATAACAAGCACCTTGCGAATCACGTTCTTATTTAAGCGTTTAATGTGTTACAGTAAATGGCATTAACGAGTATTATAAGTATACTTCTTTAGGCTAGGCTATATATTACGACGTCATCATATTTGTGCGTATGTAAACATTTCGCAATGTATGTAAAAGCACTGTATTATCTAATAACGAAGGCTTAATATTGTTAAAGTAGGGCAGGTACTGATCAACATTATATCAATATAAAATAATTCATAATTGGCAAGGAAGCACCACCAAATAAATGTAAAAAACGCTTACCTTTTAAGATTTAAGACAGCCGCGAGGGTATATCAACTCATTATATTTACAACAATAAAACCGTTCTCATTGACATACGGTGTTTCCAGTTTCTGTTGTCAGTTCATGACGCGACATCATCTAACAACTCACAATAAAAAGCGGTGATTTCGGATAACGTTATATGTTCGTTCACACAGCCTCATGGTAACCATGTGCATTTTTACAGATGAAGTTTGCTCATATTTATATATCCAAACAGTCGATAACAGTGACAGGTTGTTGGAAACGCTGTTTTGTACTCATCTTATTCACGAGTCACTTGTCGTAGTGCTTCTTCCAGCCTCTCACTGTACAGAGTGACGCCGAGAGAAGGGATCCCTGCGCTGGGAAAGAGAGACCTCGCTCTCGCGGGGCAGCACTGGCGACATTTTCCCACTGAATGAAATCTAAGGTTTATCCAAGAAGTGGATAGATTTGTCGCTATGTGCTTCTTCTGAACAAAAGCTGCTAGATGGCTCGTAAAAGTGACTAAATCAAAAGACTAATTTTCTAATTCAGAAACAGTGTTTTGTGTGTGCACCTCCATGTGTGCACACAATGAATATGGCGTAAACGCTGTTATGTGAAATTTTCTTCCCCTTGCCTGGGCCCCAAGCGCGCATGGGCCCCTGGGCCTTTGCCCATAATGCCCATTGGATAATCCGGCCCTGACGGTCGGTGGCGGACAGAACCCAGGTGCAGACAGAAGAAGGGGGGTAAACACAAAAGATTTTAATAACACAAAACAAAAACCCTTGATGGGGGACAAACACAATAACCAAAATGCTTTTAAAAAGACAAAGAAAAACTTCCCGCAATGGGGCAAATCAGAAACTAAGGCAAAACTAAATAAACTCACTTTTAGGAAACAAATGCAAGGACAAGGCAAGACTAAGATGCATTAACACGGGGTCACACAAACACAACGAAAGCGCACAGGACAATGAAACATGAGGGCATTTTAAAGGGGAATACAAACGAGGGATAATAACACAGGGCAGGTGAGGGTAATGAAACACGGCAGGGAAGCAATACAGGAAACGAGAGGGGCGAGGTCAATGACAGGTCACGAGAAAACACATGGAGTGTCAAAACATAAACACCCATGGCTTTCTCACACTAAACCAAAGGCTTTGTCACGACTCTGCCACAGGACCAAGAAAACCATGACAAGATAAGGCAGAGTCGTGACAGTATACTATAGTAAAGTTCAAAAACACGATAGTATCTAAGAATTTTACCGCAGTTTACTATAGGAAATACTATAGTATACTACAGTAATTTGTGTGGACAAATATACCACTATTGTATAGTAAAAAAGGAAAACACACAAATTAGAAAAATTCAAACAAATTTAGGTAGTTTAAAATTTATATGGCCCTAATTTATCCATCTCTATGTAACATGAATGTCTTTTGTCAGTTACCTGCCTTTTCGTGATGAACTGCACTTGCAGTCATCATTTTTTTTTGACAACTGACAATTTATACTTGTGCTCCTATACTGTTTGGCCTGTGCTACCAAACTTTAAACCTCTCTAGCTCCAGTGCTATGTGCAAAAAAGTCTGCATTAATTTACTGCATTAATGTATGCTACTACAGGGCACTGAGGGCAGGCACTCTTCTCCTGTTGGTTCTTTGCAATGCTGGCAAATGTAACCTTCCAGTTGACTTGCGAAATCACTTCCATTTGTTTTATTAATAAAGGATATTGTTACAAATACAAATACTTTGATTTTAATAGTCACACAGCAAGAAAAAGAAAATTTGTATAGGAAAAAAGATGCATCGACGATCGTTTTATCATCGCAGCCCTCTGAATCGCAATCGAATCGTGACATGCCTAGAGATTCCCACCCCTACCGATGGCCTTAAATTCATATCAGAGCATCTTCCGTGTCTGGAATGGATGTATTCTTGAGTCTATAAGGTAACAATAATATAATAAGATAACCTTGTTTGAAATGGGTTTGGCTAAAAGAAAATTTTGGTTTCGTCTATACTACTAGGTACTTATACTATATTGACTGAGTTAAATAGAATTGTATTACTAAAAAGAGTCTAAAATACCATTTTCATTGACTAAAACTAGACTAAAATGTCATCAGTTTTCGTCAACTAAAACTAGACGAAAATAGTCATGGACAATTCTGACTAAAATTAGACTAAAATGCTCAGACTTTTAGTCGACTGAAACTTGACTAGACTAAAAAGAGTATGAACGTGACTAAAACGAATAAAAACTAAAATGACAGCTTGACACAAAGACTAGACTAAAACTAAAATTAAAACAGGCCTCCAAAAACAACACTATTCCTGGATCAACATCCTATATTGTTCCTGAAAATCCATTCCTGTCAGCCAATCACAGCCCTATCTAGAGAAAAACTTTATTGCATAGAGGTTCCACTGAGCTGTTATCAATTTTGTCTCAAATATTTCTTCTGAAATTCCTTTAGAGGAAAAGAAAGAGAATCAAATAAACAATTGTTGACATCGAGTTGACATTCATGTGGTGAGCTGAGAAAATGTTTGGGGTATTTTGAAATATCTGACTTTTGATGACAAACTTTAATATTTTGCCAAATGTGAGGTTATAGCTTGTGAAATTGTGTTTTTTGGAAGTTTGTGATATCACTTTTAAAACTTGTGAGATAACTGAGATCTCCACAGAAAGATTTTAGAAAGCAGGAGATTAAAGGGATACTTCACCCAAAAATGAAAATTCTGTCATCATTTACTCACCCTCCAAACTTGTATAAATTTCTTTGGTTTGCTGAACACACAGGAAGATATTTAGAAGAATGTTAGATTTCGCCCTCCATTGACTCCCATAGTATTTCTTTCCCCTACTATGGGAGTCAACGGGGGGGAGGGGCGAGATTTGAAATTTGTCCAAATTTATTCCTGTGTGTTCTTTGTGCAAAACAAAGAAACTTATACAGGTTTGGAACAATCTGAGGGTGAGTAGCCTAAATGATGACAGAATTTTCATTTTTGGGTGAAGTATCCCTTTAAGAAGATAAAGCCTGTTGCCCTTTAATCCCACAGAAACAACAGAGAACAATATAAAAAACGTTTCCTTTTATGGGTTTTCCTAGCCGAACATTTAACCTTAAGCCCTAATTTAAAGGAAAAGTTCACCCTCTAAAATTCTGTCATTGTTCACATGCCCCCTTGTAATTTCAAACCTGTATGACTTTATTTCTACTGCAGAATACAAAAGAAGATATTTTGGGAAACCGTTGGTCCCCATCGACTTGCATTGGTTTTGTGTCCATACAATAGACATACCAACATTTTTCAAAATATCTTTTTTGTGTTTTGCAAATGTAATTAAAAGCTTGGTAAACAGGCCTAAAGTTGTCTTCTTATACTGAAATAAAGTGTGCATGTTCTCTGGATGAAAAACAGCTGAATGATAAATACCTCATAGTGAATCATTCCCCATCTATCTGCTTTGTATACAGGAGTATGGAAGAAGTGGAGATTCTCGACATCAGCATCAGGATGTTCCGGCCCCTAAATAACCTCACTCACATGTGAGCAAGTTAAAACATTCATCACAACACTGCATCTGTCATTTGGGTTGGGAATCGAAAATCAATTCCAATTGATAAAAGATTCAATGGGGCTTATGCACACAGAGCGATGACGTCCTTCCGCTAAAATCTCTGCCAGCTCTGTTGCATCCGGTGCCATAGGGAACAATGGCTTCAGGATGCACATAGGATTACGATCAACAATGTGAGTCTAATTATTCAAACACTTCGCCATAGGTCAACAACCAAAAAGGAGAAGCACTTCAGGCTATCCGTTTCAAGGTACTTCAACAAATATGAAAAAAAGCAAAGTGAACTTTTGCACTTACTAGAGGCATGATCACAGATGTACTTAACAATGTTCACCCGTAGTGCTGTCAGATCGCAGAAATTTGAACGTTTTCTTACTAATCACATCATTATCACTTGGTGAAAAATCCCCTTAGTGCTATGAGAGTGGAAGTGACCTAGCTGGCAGAGATTTTAGCGGAAGTACGTCATCGTCCTGTGTACAGATACCCTATTCCTCTTATCAATTCCTGTATGCACATTTTCAGAAATGTGCATGCGGAATAGTTCATCTTTAAAATGGAAATTCTGTCATCATTTACACACCGTCACCCTTGTCATTTCAAACCTGTATGATTTTCTTTCTTCTGCAAAACACAAAAGAAGATATTTTGAAAAATGTCGGTAACCAAAAACCGTTGGTCCTCATTGACTTCTATTGTATGGACACAAAACCAATGACAAAGTCAATGGGGATCAAAGGTTTTCTGCTATCAACATCTTTTGTGTTCTTTTGTGTCACTTGTGTCAGCTCTAGGGTGAATGATAACTTAAAAAGCCATACCTGCATGTAAATAACTTGCCTTGAACTTCTAGCATCAAGATTATAAGATGTCTCTCTCTGCTCATGAATCATTTGATCTTTTTCCCATCCCATTTAATATCTCCAGAACAGGTGTGTCCCCTATGGAGAAACGAATCCGATATAAAAAAGCCATAGAGATGAATCCTTCAGAGAAATTTTTAATGGAATTCCATCAATTCTGATTGAGGAATGAGTCCCCCCACCCTGCACACACTTTGGCTTTGTGCAGATGAGTGGTGCTGTATTGAAGTCTTCATAAAGTTAAACCTCACAGTGAACTCTAATGCACTTTGATGTGGATATGAGTTTACTGTAATTGTTACTTTACAGACATCCGTTGCATTAAAGAATCTCTTTATATATGAGAGAGTCTGCTCTGGCAGATTGTGTCAGGAATAAGCCAGCACTTCTACTCCTTTCTGAGCCGTTGATCAATCAGAAGTAAATGTGAATGGATCTATTGTGTGTACACTCTACTCAAAGACTCGCCTTTTAAGTATCAACACTTGAGAGTGCACTAGAACGTGGGTTTAAGTTCATTACACATTACACATTCTTAACAAACTATGTTACAAAAATGATTTTTTTATATGAATAATATTACCAGAGTTCAAAACACAACATATGCTGGTCTGTTCGACAGGATTATGTACACCCCAAATAGCAAAAATAATTGTATTAATATTGAATCAATGTTTAATTGGTTATTTACAATGTTTATTAAACATTAAATCAATTTAGTTTTTATCCTGTACGCCCCAAATAGCAAAAATAATTGTATTAATGTTGAATCAATGTTAAATTGGTCATTTACAATGTTTATTAAACATTAAATCAATTTAGTTTTTATCCTGTACGCCCCAAATAGCAAAAATAATTGTATTAATATTGAATCAATGTTAAATTGGTCATTTACAGTGTTTATTAAACATTAAATCAATTTAGTTTTTTTTATCTTTGGCTGCTCTACATCACACATTTGTTCTTCTGCTGTCTGTTTGTGTTATGTACATGTGGGATACCGTCAGCTATTTCAAGCGCTTTGAATTCTGCGGATATTCTCCCAACGTGCGAAGCTGCAAGCCGAACACAGATGGAATCTCCTCCTTTGAGAATCTCCTTGCTAACATCATTCTGCGTGTGTTTGTCTGGGTCGTTGCCTTCATCATTTGCTTCGGAAACATCTTCGTCATCTGTCTGCGCTCTTGTATCGCCTCTGAGAATCAACATCACACCATGGCCATCAAATCGCTTTGCTGTAAGTCTGTTATATATCGAACAGTAGTGTCACAGAACCAGTAACAGTTCAGAACCATTCCTATTAAAAACTTAAAGAAACCAGTGGACTACGTCATTCTTGTGATACGATATAACAAGGGTTTGAAATGAACACCTGCCAACCATAGACAGTATAAAACATGGACGTAGTGTCCGTGACGTCACCCCAAGGTTTGGAGCCGGTGTTCTGCCAATTTATGCTACCCATAAATTTGTGCTACCCTCGTGTTGTGATTGGGTTGGGGGAGGGGTTATTTAGGTGTAAGGGTTGGGTTGGGGGAGGGGTTAGTCCTTTTTGTATGGAGGTAGCAAAATTTGATAGGGATGCATAAATTGGCAGAACACCGGTCGTCGCCATTTTGACAGCGCGTCACCCCTTGATAATTGCAAATGGACAAAGAGGCGGGATGTGGGTGGAGCTGAGGTTGCTGAAACCACGCCCGCCTAGCTCGATGCGATCAAGTTACAGTAGCTCGGGCTAAGGTCAAGGAGCTAATGATATAAGTTAGCCTATACTGCATTGATGGTTGGGATTGGAAAATATAAAAAGATACATCATAAGATACAGCAGTGGCAATCTACCTGTCACTCAAGTGGCCACACCCTTAATTATGTAGAATTTTAAGGCTTAATATAATTTAAACGGATGAGTTATACACCAAGAAATCCCCCCCCTCACAGTTGTCATGAAAGACAAAATTAGCTATATAGACCAAAACCACTTTTTGTTCCAGGCTGTAAAAAAATGTTTTTGCTGTGAAGTTGGCATTTTAACATGGTGTGTTTATGGAATTGACTCCCTTTTGGAGCCTGCCTCTAGCGGCCAGACGATGAATTGCAGTTTAAGTCACTTATTGGTTTCATGAAAGAGACCAAAAGGTTGCTGCTCATTGCCAACCCACCAAATGCAGTTGACTGGGGTGAACAATAAGTTTTAGTGTCAGGTGTCAAGCTGTTAATGCATTTTTCATGAAAAGGATGAAGGATAAGGTTGAAATAGGAAGTCATTTTTAATAATATGAAACACACTTTTATAAGAAATATATAAAAATATGTTTTCTGACTTACCGGTAACATAGAAACTTAGCAGCCATTTTGACTGGTAAGTGAATAAGTTAACCCTGGATAAAACTAAAGCAGAAAACGATGTGCACTATACTCAATGCATACACAATATGATGTACTGTATTCCCAAAAACATCATGTTCAAGGCAACATAAATTTGCATTCACAACTAATTTGCATAATGACACATTTCTGTGTGAAACAGGATATTCATAACAGTAACCGGTGGGACCTAATCTAGAGGCGGGCAATTTATTTCACTCAGGTTTAAATCAATAAAAACAAACACAAATCAATTCAAGACAAACATTTTTCTTTTAAAAAAATCTGCACTGATGAGTCCTTCATAATCATTCAATAAGACAAGAATGATTTTATATTGACATAATACATAATTATCCACTGAAGTGAATCAAAGCTCATAAATAATGACTTGTTTGTTTTCTAAAATGTGTGAGTGTGAGTGAAATGTCTAATTTCGTCATTCAGTGACATCAGACAAACATGATTAAAGGGTCAAAGTTCCCTCTAATTGCAGCATCTACACTCACACAAACACACACACACACACACATGCCATTAGGTTTCTAATTATACACATCAACACACAGCCCTGAAACTCAATCAATTATACATCTATGCAGTATCACAAGCTTTTATTAAACATCAAAACACACACTTTCCCACCCGCCTCGCAGATAAATAATTACAACCAACAGCAACACAAATAGAGCTGGTTGATTCATACCTCGCTGACGCAGGACGCAAACAGCAGCAACACAACTCATACCTGGACAGAGGCTTTCATTGTACAGCAGACGAATTTTCTACCGAATCGGAGTACAGAGCTATTCAGTTGGGGATCGGGGGGTAAAGGCTAATCCACGTCTCAGAGACCACAAGATAGCAGCCACAGAGCTGGAAAAAAATTGATGGATACATGCAAGGTTTTTTTGTAACCTACATGGAGTTAAAAGGACCCTTTGCTCTCTTAAATTATCAATACGTACTACCCCCTCAGAAGAGGGATGTGCGGAGGGAGGAAAGACTCTATGTTTCTCTATAGCGTTGGAAATGGCCATTGGTTGACATTGGCTGGAATGTTCTGCAGCAGCGGTAGTGATGGGGTTTCGTTCTTTCAAATGTTCGACTAGAATATCACTAAGGCTCTTGCAGAAATTTGCAGTGCACTGAACAACTCACTAGGGAGGTGAAGATTCTAATGAATGAGAAACATGAATGAGGGAGGGGAAGTGATATGGAAATAGCAGTGTGAATTAAATATTTGGTGGTTGTTAATAATTAGATGAACCGACTGGCCAGAAGGTTTCTGTAGCACACACACACGGGCGATCGAGAGAGAGAGAGAGAGACCTGACCTCACACACTAGTAACGATAAATATAGCACAAAAAAACTTGACAGGTTAATGAATTATGGATGAATGATTGAATGAATGAAAAGATGGATAAATGGATGGATAGATGATAAATGGCGTTAATCTCCAACTGTTGCTCTCTGATAGGTGCAGACTGTCTGATGGGCGTGTACCTTCTTTTCATTGGTGCCTTTGACATTAAATACTGCGGCGAATATAACCGCCATGCTCAGATATGGATGGAAAGCCTGTCCTGCCAGCTGATTGGCTCTCTGGCCATGCTGTCCACGGAGGTATCCGTCATGATGTTGACCTACATGACTTTGGAGAAGTACCTGTGCATCGTCTTCCCGTTCCAGCATTACCGCGCTGGCCGAAAACAGACCCTCTGCTCGCTGACCTTCATCTGGCTGCTGGGATTCGTCATTGCTGTTATTCCCTTCTGGGATAAACAGACATTTGGGAATTTTTATGGTCGAAATGGAGTTTGTTTCCCTCTTCACTCAGACCAGACAGAGAAACCTGGTGCCAGATGCTACTCTACAGCCATCTTCCTCGGTGAGAGCAGAGGGCACTGAAGTGTGTGTTTTGGGTTTGTTTGTACCAGTCTCTGGAGGTTTGAATTGGTCTTTTCTGAGATTATTGAACAATAACCTGCATTTCCCCAGAGATTCAACAATGCTGTGTATCAAAAAAGTTTTTGAAGGAGAGAAAGTAAACTCAGTCACAGAATAATGCTGCCAACTTGTGCCAAGGTTGCATTAACCACCAGTCAGTCAATTGTACACGTAAGATTGGGAACAAAATCTATTACAAGCGAGAGTAAACAAAACAGCATAGAATTACAGATGAATAGACTTCAGTTTGTGTATTGTCAATCAATGCTGGATAGCCCGCTTCATTGAGTCTCATACGCTTTCTGACTTTTGATCATTGGTGTGTTTAATGAAAAGAAAAAGCATTTATAAATGTGTTCATTAATAAGTAATTTACAAATGCATTATAAAGCAGTTATAACTGCATGAACAAAAAGGGGGATTCTAACAAAATACCTGCCAAATAGTGAGCAGGTATAAGAAAAACAACATAACAACCTATAGTGTCCCCTGACAGCCTATATTGCAAACAACATCAAGATAATAATGAATCTGCTTTCGAGTCAAATAAATAATGAATAAATACATTTATTAAGCATTTATAACATGTGAGTTAAAAATGGCTCACTATTTAGCAGGAATCCTTCTTTTTATTCGTGCATTTATAACTGCTTCATAATGCATTTGTAAATGACTTATAAATCATTAATGAACACATTTATAAATGCTTTATAAAGGGTACCTTAATGTAAAGTGTTACCGAACTCCCAGAATGGGTCACTCTGTACCACTGAATCAGACCAAAATAAAGACAACATTTATACAAATCTAAACTAATGAAACACCCCCGTTTCAAGATAAATGTTATTGCTCAAGAGGTTGCTCTTTTTTTTAACTAAGATTTGATAACTGACATCTCAGTTGTTTCATATCAGTATCAACTTAGTCTGATGTTTCTCATAAAATTACTAGAAATAAGTTTAGAAATAAATACAGAAAAAATACATGTAGAGTATGCAGGTGTAAAATGAATGCAGATTGTAAAGGTAAAATAATCTAGATTTTGTTAAATTTGATGAGAAATGCTAAACTTGATGAGAAATGATCAATGAAATCTTCAAATATATTTTCTTTGGATTCCAGATTTGGCAAATGTGAGCTCAGTTTGTGACATTGCTAAGATCTCCTCTGAAACTCAAATAGAGACATTTGCGAGATTTCGAGCTCTTTTTCTCAAGAGTAATACACAGGAGACTTAGTAAAGTTCACATTTGCTCTCTATTTTATCCCATTAATGTATAGGAGAAATAATTGACATTAGACCTCAACTGTGATTTTTCCACTGTTAGCTGGTTATGGGCAGATCACTCCTACATCTTCCCACATTTTTTGAGTTCATTTTGAGGCTAAAACGTTTCCAAATCTTCCAGTCTAAACTTCAAGTTCAAATGCACAACAAACATTCTGTGCTACCTTTACCTTGTTATCGTTGCTTCTTTGTTTGTCCATCAGGTCTGAATCTGCTGGCCTTCGTGATGATCGTATTCTCCTATTCCAGTATGTTTTACTCTGTGCAGAAGACGGCAAAGACAGCTCGCCAGACAGTATTTGATCGTGAGGTCTCCATCGCAAAGAGATTTTTCTTCATTGTCTTCACTGATGCGATGTGCTGGATCCCCATCTTCCTCTTGAAGATTCTCTCGCTGCTGAGAGTACAGATCGCAGGTACGAGTGTCAATATATTTCACAACCTATCAGAGTAGACATTGACGCATTAGGTTATTATGAGCGTGCACCTTAACTCATAATTGCCATGGCTTTGAACATTAGCTAATGATCTTAATGAGCCAGATCATTCATATAATTTCAAGGTGAAATAAGACTAAGGATCACCAGAGGTGATTTGTCCTGGACTCCAGTCAATAAAACTCTGAAATTCTCCTGTGTGTTCTTGTGGAGCTCTTATATTATTCCGAAAATGCAACCCAAGGATCTACGTGTTCATTGGGTAAACCTGGATTTTTAAGATTAAAAATATAGCTATAGCGTTTTTCTTAAAGTCTGATTACTAACAACTTCTGTTTGAGAGTGAACTCTACGTTACATTTTTATCAGCGTTGTTTAGTAAATGCTATTTCTAGTAATGCTGTATGCTACAGTATTTCAGTTTTTTTTAAAGCAATATCTGGCAACACTGGTTGTGGTACATATGATTGGGCTTAAAGATTTTTTTAAACAATACTGTATTTTGTATTTTGTATTTTCTTAGTTTTTTTTTATTTTGATAAGTGAAATTGGAACTGGTGTGTCCCAAAAAGTGAATAACAAATGGTATATTCTAGTCTTTTATTCACTTTAGATAAAAGCATCTGCTAAATAATTAAATTTTGTCATTAGTTAGATTCTGAAAGACTTTCCAAAGCCTTGAAAGTTTCCTTTAACCATAATGAAATCCTGTGTGCTGGTTTGGCTCAAAAAACATTTTCCAAATCAACTTTGAATCTAAATCCAGATTTAATTGTATTCTTCTTGTAAAAGTTGTCGACCGCTGAGCAGAGAGGCACGTTTTCACCGGTAGACATCTGAAGAGCTGATGTCAAACCATAGGGAGGATTAGACATTCAACCACGCAGCACAGATGAGCACTTATCAGCCAGATAAGTGCCTGCGATTCTTCTCTCGGACAATGTGGTTTACTCTGCACTTGCTCTCTTTCTCCCCTCCAGGTACCATCATTCTGTGGGTGGTGATTTTTATCCTACCTATAAACAGTGCCCTGAACCCCATTCTGTACACTATCACAACCAGCGCATTTCAGCAGAGACTTAAACAGTGTCTAAAATATCGTTGCCAGGAGACAAACTGATTCGGACTATCACACATACACTATGCATATGAGATACATTGAGAGTAATCTTCCATGCCAAATATAAAGTCAATGACCGCAGAAGCATAAGATAATCAGGTCTGCTGTACACCAGCCCACATGCACGGTCATGGGAACCAGCAGACCAACGTCATGCACTTATGCAATTAATCTGTACTACCAAGCCTGACATGAAAACTAAGAAACTTGCCATATGCACCTGAAGCAATGTGTCTGTATGCTGTGAAAGCTAAACTCTGCAGCTGTCAGAGGAGCCAATGGACAGATAAAGGTTTGGGGTGGACCCATGGGCAGAGGACTGGAACCCTTGGAAACAGAGAGGCAGAGCTTCATAAGGAAATTTTCTTGAATAAATATACTAATCTGTATGAGTTTTTGAAAAGATTTTGTGTAGTGAATGAATGTATTGAAACTCTCTGAATCATAATTCATCCCTGAAAATTAAGAGAAATATAGATAATGTTACATAATGTTCATAGTAGCATCCAGTAAAACATTTGCTCCAAACTGCTGTTAATAAAATGACGTTACCTGTGTCAGCTGATTATAACACTCACTGCCTTCATTGGGTTGCTGTCATTTGTGAGCTGTCTATAATATGTCAAATAAATGTAAAATCTAAAACATTTGACATTAATAAAATAAATGTTTCATTATATTTCATTGTACTTGTTTGATATGTTTAACAAAATTGAATGCACCCTTGACCCCTTTCTTACTTATCTTTGCTTTCAAACACCTCTACATTTACATTACATTTATTCATTTGGCAGACGCTTTTATCCAAAGCGATTTACAAGTAGAAGAGCATATAAACATTTTGTCAACATGCTAAACAGTACCGTTAGTTTACAAGGCCATGCTACTAGGAGGATTAAAGGTGGAGTAAGCAAAGGAGAGAATGAACAACAAGATTTTTTTTAGACACAAGACATAGACAGTTATTGGTTAGTCAGATAAATGCGGAGCAGGTGTTTTGAGCTGTTTTTTGAAAGTTGTGAAGGATGCTGCAGTTGGGTGGAGGCTGGCAGTTCATTCCACCACAGGGGAACCGAATGAGTAAAGGTTTTTGCCATCGATTTGGTGCCTCGCTGTGATGGAACAACCAGGCGTCGCTCATTTTCAGACCGAAGATGACGGGAGGGGATGTAGACCTGGAGCACTGAGTTAAGGTAAAGGGGCGAATTTGCCATTATCATTCTGAAGGCCAGTGTCAGCGATTTAACCTTGATGCGGGCAGCAACTGGCAGCCAGTGAAGTGAAATCAGGAGGGGTGTTACATGGGTTCTTTTAGGCTGATTGAAAACTTGACATGCAGCTGCATTCTGGATCATTTGCAAGGGCTTGACTGCATTGGTTGGAAGGCCGGCCAGTAGAGAATTGCAGTAGTCCAGTCTTGATATGACCAGAGCTTGGACTAGCAGCTGAGAGGCTTGCTCCGACAGGAACGGCATGTTCGAGTGGTTGCTGCGATTTCAGCTGGTCGTCGAACATCACCTCCAGGTTCCTCGCAGACTTGATGGGTGTTATAGTTGAGGATCCGAGCTGAATGGTAAGGTGGTGTTCAATTGATGGGTGGGCCGGTATAACCAGGAGTTCTGTCTTGGAGAGATTGAGTTGTAGGTGATGCTCTTCATCCAAGAAGAGATGTCCAGAAGGCAGGCAGAGACATGGGCAGAGATGGTGGGGTCATCTGGCTGAAAAGAGAAATAGAGCTGCGTATCATCTGCATAAAATGTAATGAGAACTCATGTGCCTTAATAATTGGACCCAGGGAGGTGGTATATATAGAAAAGAGGAGAGGAGCGAGAACTGATCCCTGAGGAACGCCAGTTGTCAGCTGTTGTTTTATAGGATTATAGAATAGAATAGACTTCTTAAAGCAGCTCTACTGAATATAGTGACCTACTATATAGCTCCAATAAAACATCCCACTGTTTATGTTAGCAACAGTGTGTTTTGTAGAAAACCTATAGTATTTTATATAAAAGCATTAAGTTCACTAAGCTTTGTATATGTTTGTAATGCCATGCATTGTGTGAGTTAAGAATTAATTAGTTATTTATATTTATTTAGTTATTAATAGTATCATGTCATGGCAACTATCAGTGAGGCAAAAAAAGAATAATAAAAAACTAGCAGTGGAGGCTGGCAAACCTCCCAAGCAAAATTTTCCAGACAAAACTCAAAAATAAGGAGCAATTCAGTTTTTATTTTATTTTCCAGAAACAGAAATTTTTAAAATTTAGGCAAATCCAGTTATTATATCATATCATCTTGAAAAGCAATTATCTCATTGTTTCTAGAAAACTGATGCACCTTAATTGATTGCATATATCAGATTGGAAGGATCAATTTTCAGCTACTGCTTGTCCATTCTGAGTGCAATATTCATAAAGACGGTCAGTAATAAACCGTCCGTACACAATCAAAACGGTCCATAGGCATACCTTCTGAGATTAGACTCTGTTTCGATTTATGACCAATTATTTTCAACAGGTCCTCGAATCCACAGAGGCTCATTTAAAAATGAATATGAAAGACGTTCTCAGACTGATCATATTGCTTTAGGATCTCTCAATGACAGATAATGCTACATTTTTGTATCTGTTATTGATTCAGGAATGCTGTGCTTTAACAGAATAATACAATATAAATGTTTCCGTGCCGTGCATCAGAAAATCTATTTACCTAATCGATACAACAGATGAGGCACAATCAACATCAACACCGAGCAGCGATGGAGAGAGAGCCGGAAAGGGAGAAAGTGAGCGAGAGGGGTCGAGAATATGGCAGTAAATTAAAACTTAACTTCACCAGTGACCACGGAATAAATGTGCAGAATGCTTTTATGCAACCTGCCACGTCAAGCGCTACAGGCAATTTTTCAAAGCAAACCAAATCTGTGTGTCTGTTGCAATGTAATGTGCAGCAGGTGATAACAGAGAACAAGAGAACTAGAAAATGAATTGCTCTTCTAAAGAATGCCGGCCTCTGTACAACATCTGAGCCATGTTTGAAAAACCAGGAAATCACTTTCGTTTCAAGGGAAGCGATTAAGAGGACATTATTGTGCATTCATTTTCATTTAGCAGATGTTGCCTTATCAAAAAGTGACGTGGGCTACAGGGAATCCCCCACCTGGAGCGACCTTGATTCGAGTGGTTTGCTCAAAGCCTTCTGGGCAATGAACATACAGCTTAAATTACCAGTCAGGAACTTTACCATAATGTTGTAATACATTGCATGGGTAACAGACCGACAGGAACAAAAAGAAACTGGGCCGGATTACAACAAGGGCTCAGCCGCAATGCTTCTGGTAAGAAAAGCTTGAAAGACATTTGAGGTCTTAAGACCCATTAAAAACATTCACTCTCATGAAAGACTAAAAGGTGGAAAATGTTTGCCTTAAAGCCACCACCTTTGCAAAATTGGCCAATTTTAGACACTTTAATAATTAATGAGGCAAAGGACAGGAGCACATTATCTCTCCAGAGAGCAGTAATTATTCGGTATCAATTGAGCTTGAATACTGTGGAAGGGCATCTTGTGTAAATAAGAGTTCTGCTCTAAAATACATTTATACCAAAACACAAACACATTTATTTATGTTTGGCAACTGAACCGGTGGCCTTAGGTGTCATCCCACACCTTGTGCCAGCAGGACAGCAATGTGTTTTAAGCGGATTAGACTGCTCACTGCAAGAGACCCGTTAGTTGAATTAGGAAAAACTAGAAACAAACTTTTTATCTGAAAAGCCACTTTATTGTCATTGCACTGAAGGCTAGGTTGGCGCAATACACATGAGAGTATGACTGAAAATGCAACACATAAAAACAACAATGGTAAATAAAATGAATTTGATAGTTTCAGACGAAGCTGTCTCAAATGCCTCCGTTTAACACTGAGGTTTCAATAAAATAAACATTAGGGGCAAATGTACAACAGTTCTGTACACCAGAAAGAGTCAAAGCACATACTGTATAACCACACTGTGGCATTTGGAGTCACTGCACATTAAACTTTTCCTCTTTACAAAATGAGGCAGAATGCTTAAAAACAATCAGTATACTGTACATGTAGTAATACTTTAAAATAAATAAAATACTGAACTTACATAATGCCCTGGTGAGACTGCACTTATTTAATAATAATACTTATTATTTAGTAATAATAATAATAATACATCATATTGTAAGACGAACACACGCATACAAGTTTACTTGCACAAAGGCACTTAGGCAGTTAGAACAGTTTAGTAACAATAAGAAATAAGAAAGAAAAATTATCTCATTATATTACAAAATGTTATCCTTTGGGGTTAAGAAAATTTACAAAGTGACTGGTAGAAGCTCATTTCCATGGATTCCATGCAGATGTTAAAATACAAAAAGTTCATAAATGAAGTTCGCCACAAATAAATAAGGTGATAGAAAGGATAAATGGTTTGAGGTTGTGACTATAGAATATCATACATTGATTCAATTTGGCCTGAATACATCAGAAAATCAAATGATTATCACATTTTCACATCAAGTGATAGATTTGGCACAACGTCCCGCTCATAAACAGATAAGATATGTTTGAAAAATATTCTAGCCAAGTCATTGGTCAATTTTAGCCATGTGACAATTCCTGTACCAGTCAAGAAATAAAAAACTGTTAGCATTTACCCTGAGAACAAATGGGGCATAACAGATGTCTATTAAGACACACTGCTTTACCACACATATTCCATTAAACACAAACGAACAAAAACGCACACAATTGTAAGTTTGATCTTTTTTTCACATTGATCATCAATGGCTTTTTAAAACCGCAATGGGTTAGTTTAATACGTTCACTCCAGTATTCTCTTCTTCCTCCTCCTTTCTCAAATTCACAAATCCTCCCTACTAACATTTTTCACACTTACACTTTCATCTTGTTCTCACACCTGAGCTCTCATAATTCTCCCTTTCTCTCTCTCGCTCAAACCCTTCTTAAAAATATGTCAAACTGGTCTTCGATAAAATGCTGGTACGTCCTGATTCAGAGTTTGGTCTCAGGTCCACGTGCTGACAAAACAGGGAACGAACTCCGTATCCGGGCAGCCTCCATTGCGCACAGGTGTCCGAATACTTTATTATACCAGTCAGGTGAGCGCCCCCTGTGGGACAAATGAAAAAAGGTTAACAATCCGGATTAATGATAGAAGGCTATAAATCCAAGTATATTTTAGAGAATTAAACTGAAAATGTGCTTCAGCAATGCAACAAATCACAGAACCTGTCCGTCATACCTTAAATCAGCCCTGCAGTAGTGTGTAAGCCGGGACCGTCCCATTCCGCACGGCTCAATAAGAATGCGTGAGGTCAGAAGAACGGCCCGTAACCCCGCCTCCAGCTGTACGTTATCATGTTCAACAGAGGAGGACACAAGAACACAAACCCCCTTCGGAAGATCACTACACCAACGCCTGGAACACAGTACGAACAAAGTTTAGATGACAAAATACATACACAGCTCATACATTTAATGAATAAACACATTTCAAGAACACAAAGTGTACACACTACAGTATGAAGACAAAGACCATCGAACTTAGAGGCCATCCACACGGAGACGTGATTAGCTGTATACGTAAAGATTTTGCATCGTATCTGCGTTTCGTCCACACGGATTCAGCATTTTGGGAGCCTGAAACCACTATTTTTGAAACCAGGTGCCAGAGTGGATAAATCTGAAAACGCCACCCTTGCGTTTTCGTGTGTACAGCCTATCTGTATATATTTTTAAACGATGATGTCATCACCCCAACGCGTAAAGTTTATGTGCATGCTCCATTTTTAGTGTATCTCTGTGGCAGAATTACAGCGCCACATACTGATTTGGCGTGTATACTACATCGTTCTGAGTCAGTTTAGCGGTTTCGTCTGTACTCAGACATTTCTTGAGACGACGCCGTGAAAAGGAAAAAAAGATTGGTTAGGGAAAGCTCTGGCTTCGTGTGGATGTGGCTTTAGTTTTTAGCATCTGTGTACCTGAGCACTATGAAATTCCTGCGAGGATGAGGGGCCATGCTGTCCGTGATGTAATGAAAGACCTCCGTGTTGTTTTCCAAAGTCTCAATGACTCGGCTATGCAGAAGGTCTTCATCCCACAGGTGGCGCTCTCGCAGAATACGCTGGAGAACCACAGCAGGCGGAGCCTCCATCTCCACCGAAACACGCCACAGGCGCATCGGGTGCCCATCTCCTACCTGCAAACAAGCAGTTATTGCATGGCAAAGCTTAGACCAAAATCCAAAACCAGAGTTATGAAAATACACTATACTGTAACTCGCTAATGTTCTAATGTTTGTGGCTTGGAAGTTTTGAAAGTTCTATCGGAACCTGATGAGTTTATCACCCAAAGCGCTCTATGAAGGGTTCATGTGTGCAGATCTCAAGAGGACCAAAGTGAAACCCATTAATGCCATTCTCAGATCAAACTTAAGTGATACAAAGCTGAGGTCAGCCATCACAGCGACCAAAGACCAGCTCCGTGTGGGTGTGCTAATGGCCTATGGTCGATTGTGCCAACAGTTCCCATGGTACCTGGGCACCTGCTGTTTACAGGTGAATCTAAAGGGAAATACAGCGGACTGCCACATGTTTTAAAACGTATTCTGCAGAGTAGAAGTGACGAGAGAAAAGAAGAGAACATCTCTCTGCTGTGGACATGCAGCTTTACCCTAACTGATTGATGTGGGATTTACTAGCACTTGGGAACGGTCGAGGAAAGTGTGTACTGTGAGGTATCAATCCATCTATTTTGAGTCAACCTCTTAACAAATCAAATGTTTTAAAGTGAAACACAAAATGAAATGTGCGAGTAAATTATACAAATAAAAATCTGAGCTTTTATTTTGAAAATTTAACAACGGTACATTAATTTTGATAGTCAAGATTTACAAAGCAGGATTCTGTCATGAAAGCTGAAAAAACTATTAAAAGCAGGGTCGGGAACAGATTAGAACCCAGATATATACTGCAGTTTTCTTCTCAGAAGTTGAATGATACAAAAATCTTCTCTAAAACCAAAGTAACTTAGATAACAGGGGACACACTTATGAAAGGATATTAAACTATCTCCCGTATCCATTTGTTTGATATCTTTGATTAATGATCCTCATTTCGAATGCAGATTCTTCAGGCCCAGTGGAAAAACACAAATCTATTATCTGATATTTGAACTGCTTTTTTGCTGTCAGTTTGTAGTTTCGGTGTTTTAGGTCAATTATGCAAAGCTCACAAACAAAACCAGAGGAACCATATTTTGGCATTAGAGTTAAGTAGATTAAAATGCAGATTCTTTGGGGTAAACATGAAAGAACAAAACAATATTTAGTCACATTTCTACCCAATAAAACAACATCTACATAGACCCATTTTAGGGCTTTTGAAATTCTTATAAAACACCAATTTACCAGCAGTATAAGCAGCATGAAGTATAAGAGAAGTTTAAGGGATACTCCACCCAAAAATGACAATTCTGTCTGACTTACACAGTAAATTCATGACTTCTTAAGGTTAATTGAAGACATTTTAATACTCTTCAAAAACATGCAGACACCTGGAAGAGGAATTATTTTATTGTGCAGATTCTACCATTGTGTTTGGCTTACTGTCAATATTTACGTTTTAATTAATCTAAGAATGATGAGTATTAAAGCTATCAAATTCCCATTTTAGCTTCTCTGTCCAATAACAAATAATTCACGTTTGTGAAGTTGTGACAGATTATATAAAACCTGCACATTTTCCATCCATGTCTAAATCTACACTTCTACATCTTCTGTAACCTACATTATTTCTTCTCAAAGTATGTGTGTACAGTTGCTCTAACCTTTTTATAAGCCAGCTCAGTGTTATCAGGTCCATGGGCGTGATGCCAGCCCTTACTCCGCTCAGATGCCTCTCTGAGAAGACACTGAATGTTGTCTTCCAGATACGCCCGGTAATCCACAGGCTCACCCAGGGCGTTGACACCAAGCCCATGCAGAGGCAGCGGCTGGGCGTCAGCTGCCACATAAGAGTTCCTGGACTGCAGCATCATTTCATGAGGGATCTTCATAAAAACAATTACAGTCAAAAAGTTGAGCTGTCCACAGTACTTCTGGCATTGGTGTACGTAAAAATGACACGTAAGCAGACATCAAAAAGAACTTGCGTGTTTACCTGGAAAAGCTTCTTGCATTCTGTGATCATGTGACTAAGGCACTGCGTGGCAGCCATGTTCTCACTCAGCTCCTTGTGGTCTGGCTTGGCACCACCTTTTTTGCTTATGAGCCTGTTTCCAAAACAAAAAAGAAACAACATAAACTAAATAATTAGACAGCATAACATGACAACCAAAGATATGCTGCCTGCTCTGATGCTCTGTGCTTATTTAAAGGAATAGTTTGCCTTCAAAATAAAAATTCTGTCATCATTTACTCACCCTGTTGTCATTTTAAACATGTGCGATTTTATTTCGTCTGAAAAACACGAAGAAATATATTTTGAAAACTGTTGGTAAAACCATTGGGGACCAACGCTTTTCTGTTACCAACAGTTTTCCAAGTATCTTCTATATTCTGCAGAAGAAAGAAAGTCATACAGGTTTGAAATGACAAGAGGGTGAGTAAATGACAGAATTTTCATTTTGAAGGTGAACTATTCCTTTAAATCCAAACCCGACGTTTCTATTGGCTATACTCATAACCTCATATTGGGGCAGGGATCATGTCAATCCTCAAAATATAACGGTTTATTTTGTTGAAAACTTTAAACACCTACAGAGTTCACACATTTCCACGGTGGCACAAAAAAACAACACATTAGCGCAATATACGCATACACACACACACACACACACCTTGGTGAAGTCCCATCTTTCTTCGAGGTGTTCAGATGCAGTACAGATGGGGCAAGGCACACAGCTAGACTGTCTGCAGTCATCTGGTTGTCCTGTGCGGATGCGATGTCACTGAGGAAATAGAGCAGCGTCTGTAGAACCTCTCTGTTCTCATCAGGCAGCAAGATCACAGCTGCCTGCACGGCCTGTAAACGCTGTTCAGCTGGAACGACTACACACACGAACACGGAAGACTGAGATGTAGAGATGACTGATGCAAGGTTTGAAGTTTTTCAAGACTGTGTGTGTGTGTGTGTGTGTGTGTGTGTGTGTGTGTTTTACTTACACTGGTATATGTGCAGAAAGGTGTCTGTAAGTTTGGAGGTGAGCACCGGTTCAGGCAGATCCCTGAAGTACTGTTTAATCAGGTCAGCCACATCGTAGGCGGATTGGCCCTGGTAGCTCACGTGATCGGGGGAATTCTCATTGAGCTGCCTGAGGGCCTGGATGCGGGATTTAACTCCGGATTTCCGGAATATTCCCACCTGAGGAAGAGAGGCAAATGTGAGACACAGAAGTGTGTGTTTGTGTTTATTTGTGTGTGTGTTTGCTTCTATATGGACCTTCTCCAGACACTGGCTGCGTAGGTATCTCATTGCCTGCTGTATGCTCTGTGGGAGGGGCTGACCTGTTCTCTGGACATTTACGATGGGTGGAACTCCAAATACGTGTTTATCTTTGTAATCTGGAACTTTGGAACGCTTCATGAATTTGGGAACCACCCTGACCAACCAGAGAGAAAAACACAAGAAATGCAAGTTTATTTTGTCCAATTTAATCAATTATATACTTACAGTTGACCAACGAGAGCAGATTGACATGAACCAAAATAAAATGAAAACTTATTGATATTAATCAAAAACATTTACTCAGTAACTTTTAATCAAAATGACTAAGTGCAGCTTTAACATGTCAGAGGAGATCTGGCCCTCTGGGAGTCTGGTTTCACCCAATGGTTTTTCTCCATTTATTAATCATTGGAGTTTTGATTCCTCACCACTGTGCCGTGTCGGCTTGCTCACCAGGAGTCTGAAGGTATTAGCTTAGATTCTGTAAATTTCATGAACAATGACTTTCTTTCTTCTGCAGAACACAAAAGAAGATATTTTGAAAAATGTTGGAAACCAAACAAAATTTGCCCCCATTGACTTGTGGATACTTGAGTGGATACAAAACCACTGAGACATTTCTCAAAGTATCTTCTTTTTTGTACCACTGAAGAAAGAGTTATATGGTTTGTATATGGGCAAGTAATGCTGAATATGACAGCTCATGACATTAGACAGTTTTTTGGGGTGGTAAACCATCCCTTTACCAGAACTGTTATATTTCCAAGTTATGCCAATCAAATTTCCTTGGAAACTTGTACAACAATTTTGCTTGTCTGGCACCGGTCTAGACAGACTGTCACACGGCGACACAATGGTTGGTCCATGTCGGTACCTAAAAATAAAAAAGTTGTCTGTACCTAATTTTCATAAGACCCGGTAGCACCGACGTACCGGGTCAACCGGGTACTGATGCTCTGTCTGACAGGTTGTCAGTCGGAAACTTTTTATAGGCGCAATAAGACATGATGAGCGGCTAAACGCAGCGGCTCTGATCCACAAGAGATGCGCACAGAAATACTTCAGATTATAGGCCTATCACGAAGAAAACCAACAGAGTTTTGTGGTTAACAGAGGAAGCATCCGGATTTAAGTTAACAAGTTCAAGCGGTAAGTTTCAAATTCTGTTCGCGTTTGCATTATGAATGTTGTAGCATATGTTAAGTTAAAGGTTACGTTAAAACAAACGTCCCTGTTTGCGTGTTAATTTGTTAGCGCCAATGCTAATCCAGTCATGTGTCCTTATTAACCATTTAATGCTTTTATAACCGTAATGGGGTAAAATAAATGGGAGGACAGGATGGGGTTTACAGTACCTATTTTATTTAGGCCTATCTGAAATCTATGTGCTAGAAAACTAGCATACTAACTGTATGACTAGCAATGTGTATGTCTTGGATAGATAACTCTATTAGGTTTAAAAAGCCACATTTAAACTAAAGAAACATCTATCTGTTGCATTTATTATTTTAATATACAGTTACCTTAATGTAAGTAATCTTGTGTAAATGCAGTATAAAAACTGAGGTTTGTTTTAATATTGCATATGCATGTTTGTTCAGTCAGTTGACTTACTGAAGTTTATTCTATTTGTCTTATACAGCAGCAGACTGAGGAGGATGTTCATCAGCATGAAAGACCCCAGTGAGCACCGTTTCAGCAACAATTAACTTGTATACTTCATGTATACCAAATGGCATTGCTTTCTATACATTTATATTAACAATGAGCTTTTTTAATAAAATTGTGTTTCAATTAGCATGTTACTGGTGTTTTTGCGAGAACCGTGGAATTTTACTGGTATTGGTACCGACTACTGAAATTTTGGTACCGTGACAACACTAGATCTGAGGGTCATTTCTAATAGATCTATAAGCTTCTCATCTGAAGCCTTTTTCAGCAGCTGGAGTTTAAAATGGACAAATGTAAAAATTATAAACCAATTTACAGTCACCACTGCAATGCCACATAAAATGACTGGAGAACAGAAAACTGTTACGGCTGTAATTTTAGCCCTGTTGGCGGAGGTAGATATGAAATGTAATTTTCATAAGCAATAAAGAGACAACGGGGGAGAAGATACAAAGAGTTAGAAAGATGTAGTCGTTAACGGCTTCTGTTAGTATGGTTTTTCCAAACTGATCGCGCCATTAAAAAACACCTTTGGTTCAAATGAGATTTTCCACATCTGACCTTACAGAGCATTAATATCCTGACTGACCTAATGAGTCACACAACACGCCCACTGTATTAGCCTGGGCAATCATAGCCTGCCACACACGTTTACACTACATTGCATAAGAATGCAGACATTCCCTTCTAATGAACAGGTTGGGCTATTTCAGACATCACTAACAGCTGCTTAAAATCACCCATAAAATCAGGCAATATCCTGGGGAACTAGAATGGTGTGTCCTGTACACAGAAATGTGTTTTATGGTGTGAAGTCTGGCCTGCACAAAGCCCAGACCTGAAGCCCATTAAACACCTTCAGGATGAATTAGAACTGTGAGTCAGGCCCCATCACCCAACGTCGCGACTGAATGGAAACTAATCCCCACATCCCTTTTTTCAACCTTTAGTGGAAAGAAGCGTGTTATAACAGCAAAGGGAGGTTCAACTCTCTATTAATGACTGTGATCTTAAAATTAACTGGGAGCATCCACAGCCGTTCGGCTTCTTTTGGCATCATGTAAGAACGCACAATTTTGGATGCCATGTAAGATTATGTGACTGTGTACACTGTACAGCATGTACAAATGAGAGCGCCTTATTACCAGTTCCAGCCGTGTTTGCTGGTGTCTGTGTGTTTCTCCAGAATGGCAGTCAGTCG
This sequence comes from Triplophysa rosa, assembly GCF_024868665.1. Lineage (NCBI taxonomy): Eukaryota > Metazoa > Chordata > Actinopteri > Cypriniformes > Nemacheilidae > Triplophysa > Triplophysa rosa. The sequence goes on from NC_079891.1 coordinate 20,213,367, forward strand.
TAACAGACTGAACTTCTGCAGGAGGTTGAGCTGAGCAGCCGACTGCCTGTTGATCTCTAAAGATGCAGAGGTCACGCTCGGACGATGAGAGTTCTGGAAACTGTGCCAACGCAACTTTCTGGTCGTGGAGAGGGGAGACAGAAAAATTAAAGAACGAACAGATGGGTAGAACCATTAAGCAAGTCTAGAGGTACGTTTACACAACATTTTCCATCACAAATGTTAAAGGAGCAAAGTGGAGTTTTAGCGGCATCTAGTGGTAAGGTTGCTAATTGCAACCAATGGCTCACTCCACCCCTTCCCCTCCCTTTAGCTCCTCCTTAATATTACACATAGCAAAGGGTTGTTCCGATTGACGATACTATCGTGTATCGACGATAGTCAGACATTCATGGCGATAGCTGATTCCTTAGATGATAGTTGGCTGTTTGCCAATAAATGTTGTAAATTAATATTACAAACGCGCATTTCTTCATGTAAGAGAGCTTGTAATGCAACTTGCTTAGGCTTTTCCCCACACCAGAGAGAGTTTGTAATGTATGGGGTATGGAGTTTTCTGCACGCGGAGAGAGCTTGTAATGCAAGGCTATTCCACGCGTCAGAGAGTTTATAATGTGCAGGGTTTGAGTTTTCAGCGCATGAGAGAGCTTGTAATGCACGCGTAATGCAGGAATTACTATTCACGTGAGGGTTTAAAACCAGTGCACGAGTTGTTCCGGTTAGTGATAACTGTGCACGCGGGCATCAATAGCCGGGTTTCCATTCAAAGTTGCGAATTTAGCTTATGCGCAAAATTGGAATATCACATAAAACATTTGCGAATAAGCACAGTTTAGTAAACCGTCACTTCCTAATAAACTGCCACTAAATATCAGTAAGAAAATTAAGAGAAGCCACTGAATATAATAATTTTCATATATAATAATACTTGCGCAAGCGATTACGAAACACAATTAATGCGGTGCTTATGTGGATGCCTTCTGTTTGGGAAACACAGTTCTAAAAGGCAATTACAGAAATACTTTGACGACTTTGCTCAGGCATTTAAGAATGACCATAACAACATTTCTGATGCTGTGTAACGAGATCACTACTCTGGTTAGTCAGGTTACGCCGTCTCAGAGAAGTTATGTGACTTTTTGGAGGAATTTATTCGGCAAATGCGTTTTCATCTCCCATTATTCGCATTAACCATTTTTTGCAAAAATGAAAAACCACCTCAAGCAAGCGTAAAAACTTTTTTGCGAATTAAGGGTTTTTAATTCGAAATTTAGCGTTTCCATCCCTCGATTCTGATGTGAAACTTCAAAATGCGAATAAAACCAGAGTGACAGAAACCCGCTTAATGACACATTCGCATTAATGACTTACAGCAATAGTTTACTTTCTCTCGTTTAAAAGGTTGCGGTGAGAAGCAACAATGCAATGAACTCACCCTCAGAAAGAATGCTAATTGCAGTCACACATTGGCATTTTTAGCCACCTTAGCTTCTGTTTTTTTGTCCAAAAATCCAGCTTGTCATAAATAACTGTGTACATTTCCCCGCCCCTTGATACTATCGTGTATCGGTGATCCACAGGCTGGCGATCTTAAGAGAATATCACTTACACAGCACCTTTAAAGATGAGCCATATGGAAATTCTGTCAGCAGTTTCCTACACCAGTTTAGTCAATCCTCTCTCCATCATGTTCTTTTCACAACAGTAGGAACAGTCTGGACAGGTTATAATTTTCACACACACCTACTGTCTCACTCTCACATTTACTCACCTGCTGGGCCTAGTGAGCGATGCTCCCACCCCGGAGTCCCTCCTCTCTCTCATTCCTCCCTCTCCCTCATTCATAGAGTTTCCTCCGCTATCGTAATCGCTTGCTGTCGTCCCAACATCTGACATGGAACGTTCGTCAAAGTTGAGCGAGTTGATCAAACTGCTGGCTAACGTTGCGTCCGCTGTTGACTCGGTTTCTGCATTAGATTGGTCCAGTTGCTGAATGCCGAGCGAGCGAGACCACTCATCAATGTTGTGCTGCAGCCCGTGCACGTGCTGTAAAATGTCATCTAGATGCTGGAAAGTTTCATCTTTCCCGGGGTCGAATGTGTCACACGGTCTGTCTGGTGCTTCTGGAACGTTATCGTATATGCTTCCAATCGAGCTCACCGAGTTTCTTCTCTTCCCAAAACCAGGTGAGAAAAGATCTTGTGACCCACTGTGACTAATGCTTCCTTCCAACGAGAAGTCTCCATCTTCTCCCGTCCAGTCAATATGTCTAGGACTTTGAGAGATGGTGACTGGACAAATACTCTCGATTGACAAAGACTTGGGGAACGTTCCAGGTTTGTGGTCAAAGGGGAGATGGACCACACGATCTTCTTTCCTCTGACGGTTGTGATTGGTTAACTTGGGCATCTCCCAAGTTAACAGGTAGTCCTCCAGATAAAGGCATGTTCTGTGAGGCTTGTGCAGAGGAGCTTGCTGGCTAATGTTACTGCGGCATATTGTATGTGACTTCCAAGTAACATCTTTGGTATTTCGGCACTTGTTTGCGGTTTGTCCGGGCAAACTTGTATCAGATGTGCAGTGTAAACCTGAGGGTGGCTGATGTTGAGAGACCGTTAAAACACTTGCAGGGGCCGTCGCTTTCTTCTTTACTGACTCTCTCCTCCGTAAGAATGTTCTAGAAGGACGCTTCGCCTTCTCTCTCACGGAGGGCAGTGAAGATGAGGACCCAGCTTCGTCGTTTTCATCTTGGCTGGTTGAGACGCAAACGGGCGATGAGCTCACGCCTGCGACGTCTGGAGAGGTCGTTTCCCGGGTACTGTCCAAGCTCAAGCTGCTAGTGCTGAGGTCAGAGGTCAGCGAGGTGATGTCTAGGAGACTATTGTCACTCAGCACACTGTCACTACTTCCTGAGGGTCGTAAGGTTGAGGTCCTGTTGCCAGGGACGACAGGGTTGGGCGAGAGGGTGCGGATACGGGACCATGTTTTACTCTCACGCTGAAACGCCCAACGGGAACTAAGAGCACATGCGTCGTCCTCTTCAGAATCCTCACTTTGCTAAGAGTAACGCACAGACAGATAATATAAATGTAAGAATTATTAAAGAGAGAATATAACATAAGACCTTTTGTTCAATCTTATTTTCCGTCTTCCATTTAAAAGCCGACATCCAGTGCAAGCGAGTAATAATGATGACGGGCAAGCAAACAGCAGCTGGCAGCACACCAGATCATCACATTTGAAATTAGAAGTGGACAGCGTGTTTGTTTACCCGTTTACATTGGAAATGAACCTCCAAGCTCATCGCGGCACATTTGTTCAGGGTCGTTAGCCTCCTAAACACACAGAGGGAATAACAAATTGAGCATTTTGTGATTGAAATTGACATGTAATTAACATGAAAGTAAATAATATGCATTTTATTGGATAATGGAAAAGTGTGGCTTAGTGGTTTCCTTCAGCTTAGTGGTTCGAGCGTGGTGCTAGCAACACCAAGGTCATGGGTTCGATCCCAGGGATTGCACATACTAAGAAACAAATGTATAGTATATGCAATGTAAGTCACTTTGGAAAAAAGCATCTGCCAAATGTGTAAATGTAAATGGTTATTGGTCTGGGCTGGTGACTGAAAGGATGTAGGCTTGAGCCCTGGAAGCGGGCATCCATTAATTCACTCAAGAATCGCTAATGGCCGTATTAACACTGGTATTAACATTAAATTCACTAAATACATGTGTTCATGGGACCAAAAGAGCCCAAATATATACATGTACAAAACCTTACAATATAAACAAAAGAAACAAGTTGCAATCCATAATTTTGCCTCTATATCACTATGTCTATAGTATGTCTAATACTTAAGTATTACTTTTTTCTATTTACTTTTTACTGTACTTCACTACATCTGAATGACAAATATCTCACTTTTCATGGCACAAAAAAATGATTTCCTTGGCCGACCCTCCCCTCGCTCCCACGTTTGGGAGAGACTATTGTCAGTTGCTTCTAATATGACACACATGAATCAACTCACCAGGTGTTTTAATTATGGAGACATTCACAACATTTTGGGAGAAGGCTAATGAGTTCAGTTGTGTATACTTTTCCCATATCTGATTTAGTTATTATAAGCAAAATATGTAATTACATTTTTATCCGATTATTCGAAAAAATAATTGTCCAACTAATCGATTATCAAAATAATCGTTAGTTGCAGCCCTACTTGACAAAGTGTTTTATTAATGGGGAACTTATGCGAGAGACGCTGCAAAAGACACAAGATGCAAGTACAATGGTAAAACGTTTACATAAAAAATGGAAAAACGCATTCCGCACTCTTAAAATTGATGTGTTAAAAATTTACACAAAACATGTGTAAAAGGATTCATAACACACATTTGTGTTTGTTAGTAATGTTAGTAATGTTAGACACATTATTTGTGAATATTATTCATAACTGTTTACACAGTCACTGTGTAAAATACATTTACCAGTGCATGCATAAAATAAAATACATGTAGATTTAGTTACATTTAAAAGAAGTTTGAAATAATGTGGTATTACACTTTCCAGTCGTTTTTAAAAAATACTAATGTGATTCAGACAACGTGTGCTCACTCTGATTATCCTGTATTTATGTTTATAATAAAAACGATATATAATATACAGCAATATCCTTTATTTAGCTTGTACAATAGGAAATATACAAGCAAATAATAAGGCAGCATTCCAGTACAAAGTAAGTTAAAAATAAAAAGTTTGCGATTTAACTTTGCCCTCAGTCAAAACGATTTGTCAAGGAACAAATAATAGATTTATGAGGGCAAAGACCGCCCCTTAGATATACCCGAAATAAAATGAATCCAGTGGTTAACCACTACAGAAACAGCAGTGATTTTGTGAAGGACCTGCCGAGATTATACTGCGTTGGGTGGGGGTACATTTGCGCCGAGTGCCTGGTGCTGCCTGGATCTCACATCTCCGACAACGTTGGAGCAAAGTTTGAAATTAACGTTATGTTTTTTAACCGACCACAGATTTGAACTTTATACACATGCATTCTCGCCTGAATTGCTCTTAAAACAACACTTCGTGACATAATAAGAGTAATATTTCTACCATTATGCAGGTTTTCTGCGCTGTTGCCGTTAATGGCTATCCCAAGTTCACACAGGTCATGCACTGATGACGTTTCACAAGTTCGACACAAGTACAGACAAACACGCATTATTGTCATTTTTATGCGTGTCATTATTATTGTAGACCCTTGGCCATCTGTTATGTATTTGTTTGTTTGAGCAAAAAAAAGACAAGACGAGACAAGAACTCATATTCTGTTGCGCCTGCGCTGTGTGACGTTCAACTTCATTTCCTACCGCCATTCCAGTCAGAGATGTGGCCATCTGCCTCAGGTAAGAAATTAATTTTAAAATTACAGTTAGAATAAGATATATATAAATATTGTATTTTTACATAGCGTAAGAAACTTTCGTGATTATTGTGCAGGAAACCGGCTGTTCATTTTAACCTTTGTTATGGTTAATCTTTTAACAAAATAGTGCCCGATGCTGAGCTTGCGCGTTTTGCGCGGTTTTGCAAAGCTAACGTTACGATTGCAGGATTATTAACAAATATTATTTTATGAAATGCTACGGCACATTGGACTACATGTTATTACATATGGGACTTTGAGCACTTTAAAGCCCTAACATATGGTGTCGTAATTCGTAAATAGACGCGACACGGGATAACATGCATCTTTTCTAATTTAGTCGAGTTTATGTCCTGACGTAAAATACGCAACTAGCGTCAGTGGGTCTTATTACAAACGATGCCTTTCGAATGTCAAGTATAGTTCAGGGCATGGTGGAACAGTATGCACCGTCACCGTGTCTAGTCCTAGTGGAGAGTAGTGGCTTAATGGTAAGAGTCGAACCTCAATGCCTGCTGCAGGATAAGGATAAAGCGCTACGTACTTAATCAACATCCTTGTGGGATTAAATAGGCGCCATTTTGTGCTATGTTACATGACTATTTGGCAATGCAGCAAGGGTAATAGTGTAAAGTTTTTGTTTCTCTACTGGAAAATCCAGCTCATAACCAGCTTGAACCAGCTACCAGCTTTAGCTGGTATTAGCTGGATTTTCCAGTAGGGTTACACTTGTGTAAATGTCTAATGCTTTTTAATATGACCGTGGTCTTAATATACGTCTTATTTTTAAGGTAATGGAAGACGAAGCCCAAACCACAGTTCAAAAATTTTACACAGATTGCTTGCAACTGTCTTCATAGACGGCAAGGAAACATGGAGAAAACTGTTCACAGTCGGGAGTGTTGGAGAACTGATCAACTAAGGCTAAACTAATTTGTCTCAACAAGTATCTGTTGATCGAATATTGAGATGTGACCCCTACAGTCCTGAGAGAACAAGAAGAGACAAAGACACTGTCCATTTCATCAAGAAAGTTACTTGGAATATGTCACTCCTAGATACAAAGTTTTATTTTAAATATGTTAGTGTTTGAAACTAATTTGTTGGAAATATGTTGTCTTTGAGCAGGTTTTAATGTTAAGTTGATAAGGTGAGCAGGTGAACACCAGGTTAGTACATGAACTATATATGTGAACCTGGACAACAAAACCAGTCTAATGGGTCAATTTTTCAAAATTGAGATTTTTACATCATCTGAAAGCTGAATGATTAAGCTTTCTATAGATGTATGGGGTTGTTAGGATAAGACAATATCTGGCGGAGATACAACAGTTTAAAACTCTGGAATCTGAGGGAGCAAAAAAAAAAATATTGAGAAAATTGCCTTTGAAGTTGTTAATCAGGGGCACTGTGGCAGACCATCCACTCACAAAAATAAAGTTTTTATATATTTAAGGTAGGAAATTTACAAAATATCTTCATGGAACATGATCTTTACTTAATATTCTAATGATTTTTGGCATAAAAGAAAAATCGATAATTTTGACCCATACAATGTTTTTTTTGGCTTTTACTAAAAATGTTCCCGTGCTACTTAAGACTGATTTTGTGACCCAGGGTCACATATGTGTTATTTATCTGAATACAAATGTCAAGTTCATTTTAAGTATTTTTCTAAATGTGAAATAACACGTTGGTATGTTTGAGGGCAAGCTGAGAATTGTTTTTTGCAATTTACATGTTAGAAACCATTTCAGGCATTGTTCTATTCAACAGTGTTTAACATGTGCTGTATTGAGATTCAATGAATTATTTTATAAATAGTGTTTTAAAATGCATGTAATGTAATTTATGTTTAAAGTGATTGTTTAACAATTGTACTGTAAACAATTCAACTTACGTATTTTAACGTATTTCAAATATTTGTTAAAAAATAACAAATAAATAGTATTTGGACAGTATTCAGTAGTTGTCTGTTTCGTAATTTTGTAATTTTAATATTTTTAATCTTTTATATTAAAACTAAACAATTACTCAATAACACAAAGTTGTGTTAAATACACACAAAATAACACATTGATGTGTTTACTAAAGCAACACATTTGTGTGTTACATTTTATAACACATGTTCTGTGTCAAATTTAACTCAAATGTGTTGTCCCTGTGCACACTCAGAACATGTGTAATAAATAACACATGTAGTGTTGTTTTTAACACATTTGTTTTAAGAGTGTGTGTGAACGACCCCTAACCCTACTGTTGTGACTGGGTAAGAACGCAGTTTTGAATACTGATGTTTACAGGTATGTATGTGCTCAATAACTGATTTTGTTTATTTTTAACCAAGAAAAGTTAATCATGAGAAAAATACTTTTTAAACGCACAAATGTAAACAACTGCAGATCACGTGAAACAGACATCTACAGTTCAGTTAATACAGCTGCCTTTCCTTTATGAAACCTAATTACAGAAAGCACATGTTAATACTGATGTAAATGTCTCTTTGATGACTATTTCAGACCACCCAAAGCAGATGTTAATACCAGGTGTTAACAGGGTCAATGAGCTCTTTTCCACCATTGCACCGAATCGTTCTCATTGCTTAATCATTCCACACCATGCCGTTCCATGCCAGCCGGTACGTAAATGGTTTCATTTTCCACCGCAGGGCTGATAATGGAAATTTTTAGAATGTAAACACAAACTCGTCACGCGATGCCTTGGTAACACAAGAGACTGAGCTATAACGCCTCTGCGCGCGTTCATTAGCACGGTTATAGAACCGTGCTGAAAATTCCGAGCCGAGAACAGTTTGTTATCGCGCCGTGTCAAACCAGGCTCACGTGGAAACATAACTGTAACCGTTTCAGACTGTGCTTAGAACCGTTCGGCGCGATGGTGGAAAAGCGCTCAATGTGTCCCTGAGCAAGACACTAAACCCCAGGTTGCCCCAAAGCAGACTGTCTATGTAATTACTGTACAGTGTGTCACTCTGAATAAAACCCACTGCTGTGTGAGCTTTAAAGGTCCAGTGTGTAATTCTTTGGAGGATGTATTGACAGAAATGCAATATAATATACATAACTATGTCTTCAGAGGTGTATAAAGAGCTTTCACAATAAAGCGTTATGTTTTTATTACCTTAGAATGAGCTATTTCTATCTACATACACCGCGGGTCCCCTTGCATATACTTCCCAATGTTCTGTCAGCCGTTGCAGTGTTTCGAACGGGAGGGGTGGAGTGAGCAGTTGGTTGCAATTAGCAACCTTGCCGCTAGATTTTACTGACTGGACCTTTAAGTGCATGTTGTGTGTTCTTGTTATTACTGCAGGACAAAACCACCAAAGTCACTTCCGGTTGTCAAGGCTAAAAGCACAATTTTTTAGTTTTTTTTTTATTTTGTTGAAAAGGTGTGTGTTTGTGCGTTTTTGATGTTGATCGAGCTCTGATGATACCCCCAGCTGAATTGCATTAAAGGCGGGGTGTCCGATTTCTCTTAGCCGTTGTTGATGTTCAAATCACCAAAACAAACACACCCCTACCCCCATCTTGCACTGTGCACCTTACTGCTGATTGGCTACAAGGTTGTTTTGGTACTCGGCCCGACTCAGTTTTCTAAAGCGTAATTCGGAAATCGGTTACCCGCCTTTAATGCCACGCTCGACAGAGTGATGGATCAATCAAACCCGTGTTTGGTCTGATCGTGACTCCACCGCTTTCACCATCTGCACCTGATCAGCTCTAACATGACAGCACTTTTGTTAAAGGTAGAGAGTCATTCATCACCATGTCATTATCTGATTATTGGCCTGTTTACGGTTGATGTGAGTAGCCCCAGCTCAGAGAGAGGGAGAAAGAGTGAACATTCAGCTGTCTTTTGAATTCACCAACTGCGTATTATTCCAACTTATACAGTACATGCAAGGACGATGAACAATTTTGTTTTCAGTGATTGCCTCAGCGAGAAGCAAAGAAGAATATTCCAAACCGACCGTTTGCTCAACTATGTGCGTAAATGGACACACAGAAATGTAGCGACCGCACATACAAAGTCTCTATCTGTCTGGTCTGTTTTGACTGAGTCTGTTTACTTGTTGCGCACCAATGGCCACAGAATTTCTTTTGAACACATATAAGCAAACACACACAGGATTTTGCTATTTTATAATGCTTATTTTGCATGATAGACCAAAAATAATCCTAGAAAACCCAAACCACAAAGAAACAAAGGGGTACGGGAGTGTGTTTGGTATGGTATGTGAGAAACTGATTTTAAAAAGTGTGTGTGTGTGCTGTGTGATTTGTCGTATCAGTGTTCAAAATATCGATACGTCGATTCATCGGCATGAGCTCCTGACGATGCTCGCATCTATACACCTGCCTCCGTATCGATTCAGCAGCACTTTTAAAATTAGCCAATTATTATGCATAAAATATTTTGCAACAATTATTAGTGGCGTAAAGGATCTGATCAGAGTTTGTCCGTGTTCCGTACGGATCGCTCCTCACGATTCTATATGCATGATGTGACCCGCGGATTAACTGCAAAGTTTCACCATCATAAAGTGAAGGTTTAATAGCACGCTCTTTACCTTCTCCCTCCATCCGTGGGTGTCGTATACATGAAAGCGCATTCTCGTATCATTCAATTAAACGGTTGCGTTTAAGGCACAGTGTAAAGTTAGTGTCATGTGCGTGCCACTCGCTCATAATACAGTAACGTGTTTGAAAAGCACGTGGAAAAAACGTGGAAAAGCCACAGTAAATGTGCGCGTAACGGAAGGTGAAGAGCAAAGACCTGCTTAAATCTTACAGCACCTGTCACATTTATAATATTATATCTAGAAATCCGTCATCTATTTCAATTCAACACATTTCTTTTTTAATTAAATCTATTTTCTCTGACTGCATGTTTATGCATATATTCATATTTATTTGTTATACATATTGTCTATTTGGAAAACACATGCATACGTATGATGTAGCCTAGAAACCATGTTTTAGAAACTAGGTTCTGCTTGAAAAATGATCATGTCGTATGAGTTTATTATAGCAGAATAGGATCAAGACAGTGCAGGATGGATTCAAACCTCTTATCTGCTAAATAAGCTAACTGCTAGGTAGGGCTGTCAAACGATTAATCACAATTAATCGCATCCAGACTAAACGTTTATGTTTACATAATATATGCCTGTTTACTGTGCATTTTTATTTTGCATTTATAAAACAAAAACTTACACATACATGTATATATATTTAGGAACTATTTAGATGTATTTATTTATATTTACCAATAATTTAAATGATATATAAACTTTTATTAATTTTTATATTTTTCTTAAATGAATGCATGTATGTGTTTATAAATACAAAATTAATATGCACAGTACACAGACATATGTTATGTAAACATACATTTTTATTCTGGTTGCGATTAATCACTATTAATCGTTGGACAGCCCTACCGCTAGGTCCCTGCTCCCATCAAGGGGACACAACGTGAAACATGCTTTTCACATACGTACACAAGCAAATAAAGTCACTTCCCACAGTAACTAGGATATCTAATCATTGTTCCAAAGCCAAAGCCCAGGAAACACGCATTGAGTACAGGACTATTGACTCTCACACCAGATTCCAATAAACAGCTGACTGACAGCATGAAATTTCATCTCAGCATTTTTGCTGAGATACCCTGGTAGTTCATTTCATCTTCGAGCTATTTGGAAACGCGGCCGCAGACTGACATATCCGCTCAGGTGTCAAGACAGACGCCACATGAGGCCACTTCACAGAGAGACAGTCAGGGATCTTTAAGAGCACGAGGAACCTGCTGAGGCAGAGAGATGAACAGATGAGCTCATCAGCTCACTAACTTAAGAGGGCCGGTGGGGGTGTGATGGGGCAAAGTGGATTCCAAAACCACTGCAGAGATTCTGGAGAAGAAGATTGACTTTTCTATTACTGCTGTAGAAGTCAATCGGTCCCCACAGGATTTTTGTGATTTTTGCGGCCAAAAATGCTTAATTTTGCAGTGGCTTTATTCACATTTTGGGATAAAAATTGCGAGGGGGGGGAGGGGCTTGGGGTTTAACGGAAAAGTTACAAATACTACTTGAATTGGAAAAAACTACCACCTGTGAAAACATTATTTATGCATTTCCAATGATTAAAAGGCATGCAGCAGATTCATACTGAAGGTCTGGAAACCTTGGCCGCTTTAAGTTTAAGGCCCACCCAAGAGGCCATTTTGACTGACAGGTCAAGCAACCAATCACGTTTCGTTTCAATTGTAAGTGTTCCAGACCCGTCTATCTCCCTTCCCATAGTTTCTCTGCTTGACGTTTGGAGCAGGTTTTGACGGAATGAGCGATGTGATGACGTCACATCTACGTCTTCGGCCAAAAATCCACAGAAAATCTGCATCAATCTCTAAATTTTGCAAGTTGCCACAAATTTTGCGGAGTTTGTTTGATTATGCGTTAAATTCTGTGATCACAAAATCGCAAAACACTGCAGGGACTGGTCAATGCCTTTACCAGGAGCAAATTGGTTTCTACTAAAACATATCAACTGTGGGTTGTACCTGGTCAAAACCAAACAAAAAGTACAGCAGTACAATATTACCATTTTAAATATTTATTTTCAGACAATGTAAGCTTAAAGGATTAAAAGTTCAAGACCTTCTGAAGTGCCTTGAAAGTCGCAGTTTGTTTGATGCATTGACATAATTTCCGCTGACGACAAAAATCATGGATCTGTATAGACGGTTTCAATGACAACAACATAAGCAAACGTTGTGTGGGCCAGACCTCTGGAAAGAATCAATAACTGTTGAATAGTTTTAATCTAATTTAAACCAATTAATATACAATAAAATATTAATATAAATGAATATTAATATAAATTAAATATATAATAAATTGTTATATTATTAGCCACTAGCCAGAACGATAACCAAACACTGACCGGAAGTTAACTTCGGGTCAGGCACAGGCGTTCGATGAAACAGTCTATAGACCATTTTGCAAAATGTAAACAAAACAGGTGCAGATGCCCTTTCTGTTTTTTACCTACACAAATGTTAAAACAAAATACAACCAACAAAACATTTGGAACTAAACCAGAATGTTCAACTAACATCTTTAAGATGTATTGTATATACTGAAACAGGAAGTGCTACTGGATCAGTGTTTACATTTAGCAAAATGGTCAATTGGCGGAAGTAAGAGACTGTACTAAAAGTTTTGAATGCTTTAATCGTGCATTTTGGAGCACACTAGTTTATATGTATCCTTAAAGCTAGCACATTCATCCTAAAAGCCAAAAACGTAATAAGACAATTAGATAAAAGCAGCATTTCCATTTTCAGTGTATTTAGCCAGATTTCCAAAAATATCAAATGAGCAAAATATTAACATGGAGTTGTTGACAGCCGTAGTATTTCATCAGTTTAGTTTTTAACTTAGGTGGTAGCTACCAGTGGCACGGTATCATACTGAAGCCAACATTTTGCCATCAATACAAACACATACTATGCAGGTTTCTCTTCTTTAAATGTAAGTTTTTATCGACTTGTTTCCATGCATATGATGTAGTATTTCAGCATTTCCGCTTCAGCTATGCGTGTGCGTTTTTTCTTTATGGAGCTATCCTGGTGTGTTTTCTCAGTTTTCTTTAATCTGTGCATCACTAGCTGCTTTAGACCAGATGGTATATTCTCTCCATCTCTCTTCTTCTATCTTCCAAGGACCAGCGGCACCAGTTGCCCCCTGGGAAATGTAATTTCCTGTTTTCTGTTTATTCACTATCTTTGTAGAAAAGGCCATTCAATCCATGATTTCTGCAGGTGTGACTGGTCACATAATCACTTATTCCACATGGTTTAATGAAAAGAAAACGAGAGTAAAGTTCAGGATAAAAATGAAATTCATAGAACAATAAAGCACAGCGAGGCCTTCTGACAAAACGCTCCCGTCTTCATGGTGATCATAGATGGGCTTTGGAGACTGCAACAAATGAGATGCCATCCCATGACACATGACTCACAATGTTAAATGTACGCCGAAAAACATAAATGTTACGTTATGAGGGTCTTACTGTAATTCATTCATATTTTCACATGTTTTTTCGATGATGAATGCAGTGGATACCAACGTGAATAAAACGTATGAACTCACACTAGAAGACACTGTTCTAAAGAAGAATGTTACATGAAATTTCTATTGACATGAATAAGCAATGGTTTCTCACCTGCATAATGCCTTGAGAGAGTCATGATCCAGAAACTCATGGTCTCTCCTCACAGCGGAGATCTCAATGGGAAACAGAGAGGCTGAGCACAGACAGAAGTTTAACTGAATTAATTCACGTACATAATGAGGTTAATTAAAGCCTACTGGGATCAAATGTAACATTCAGTCCAGTGGTTAGTAAAGAAGACAAGTAATAGAGGAAGAAAGATTAGTCATACACGACATTACACTTTATCCCAAATAATATGCACATACTGACAAAAAAATGACACACACAGGGCTGATGAAATAAAAAATGATCTCAATATGTTTTAGCCCTTTGACTAAATGAAACTTATCAAAATATTGATATGTATGTATTTGCTTTGAAAAGGCAAACATTTGCTTTGAAAAGGCAAACATTTTCGTCATAACTATATTTGAAAATGATGCAAAATACAGTTATTATGTAAATAAAATTTCCACACTGTTGTCACTAAATGAGCACAATAATTATGTTTGCTGTTTATTTACATTCACCAATATAACAGATTATTGATCTAATACACTGTATTTCTTTATTGTATTTGACTAAATACAGTATAGTATCATAAAACATGTCACATAGGCTCAAAAGAATCACTTACTATTAGGGATACAACAATACAGCTCACCCACGGTTCAATACAAAGCTTGGTTTTTCGGCCACGGTTTTCGGTTCGGTTCGGTTCTGATGGCTTCGGCACATTAAAGTGTTTTCTCATTCAAGTGAAATTTCGTCTGTTTTATTCCATTACACGAAGGTCTGAACTGTAAATAACGCAGTCTACTAATAAACACATCAACACTACACCAAACTGTTTCTTGCACGTTGTATTGTGTATACAGTACAGCGTTATCAGCGCTCAGATGCTGCATCAGACCGCTATTCTGGCGAAATACACGACAGGGTCTTAATCAAAACTCCTGGATGATAGGGTTAAATGTATCTAAAGCAGTGTTTCCCAACCCTGGTCCTCGGGGCACACCTTCCAAAATGTTTTAGTTCTCTCCCTATATGAAACACCTGATTGATGAGTTGATTCAGGTGTTTTATATAGGTAGAGATCTAAAACATTCTGGAAGGTGTGCCCCGAGGACCAGGGTTGGGAAACACTGATCTAAAGTATAGCTGTTATACATCAAGTAGACTAATGCATTTAAATGTGTAATTTAATGCATTTATTCATATATGTCTATATTGGTAAACTTCTATAAAAGACACACCCCGTTTCAATTTTTATTAATTTCTCATTTTCTAACTGTAAATATTTCCTCTGATAATCCTGTGGCTTTACAGTTTCCATGTTTCACAGTCTCAACTGTTATCTTTCCCTATATGTCCTCCACTGTCCTGTATTTAACAGTGTCTCTCCCATTGTGCCTGATGAACTCGGGGAAGCCAACCAACCCGGTGACGTCACATTCAAGCGGTACTGCAAGATGGCGGCGCCCTTGCTACAAAACCTATAAAAGGAATCCTTTTTCTTTTAAAGGGTCACACTAATCTGGTTTACTATAGCATTTTTGATTGAAGTGGAAACCTATTTAATAAATAATGTTAACTTGACTGGAAGGTTCATTTCCACTTTAAGGGTGAGTAAATTAAGACAGAATTTTAATTTTAAGATGACTGTTACTTTAACACAGGTTTTTTAGCCACTTACACCACTGAATGTTTGCTGTGTCCATAACAGAATGTTTAACACCGCATCCTAACCAAACGCGACGCGATGAGATTCCTGCGATAAGCAATTTGTTTGTCCATACCGAACGCGAAAAAGGGGCGGGACGCGACAATCAATCACAAGACACAGCCAATAAGAACAGTTTTTCTCTGTCCACGCAGCCTCGCACGCTGAAGCTGAAGAGTGCACAAAGAGAAGATGCGTCCTGTTCTCATGACTTCAGTTTTGCCTCACCAGACGCTATGCTATAATTTTAGAATCTAAACGTATGTAATCAAACGTATATAGCCTGTCCTCATCCATGTTTGGCAATTAATATTCATGAGCTGCATAACTTACATTGAATGAGACCTTTGTGTTGGCGGAGCTGTCAGCCGCGACGTCTAAAATAGAAACGGCCGTTTCTCGTTGCGGCTGGTTAGGACAAAACCTCTGGTTAACATGGAAAAGATACCTTTTATCACGTGTCGCAGCGTCGCGTCGCATTTGGTTAAGACGCGGTGTTATGCTTTGCTTAAGCGCAATTACTGTAAGAGCCGTTCTCTGAGCTCTGAGCTACTGAGTCATTCTGACAGTGAAAGAATTTTCAATATGCTGTAAAATTTCCTGAAGTTTTGTTGATTTAAGTAATGTCTTGTTTTTTATGGATCACAGTGTAGAAATGCACACACTTTAATGGCAGTCACATCTTAAATTAAACAGCTGACGTTCTATTAAAATAATGACAAACAGCACTAAACTCTGGGTGGCCCTATTTTAGACTGAACAAAGATGAAAAACAGTTCAGCATGTGTATACCTGTTTATTGTTTGTGTGGCTGTGTGTGTGTGTGTGTGTGTGTGTGTGTGTGTGTGTGTGTGTGTGTGTGTGCGCGCACTTTAACACTGCTGAGGTGTCCCATTTCCAGCTTTTGTTTCGACCTCCTTCCTTTCTGAGAAAATGCAGGTCCAACAAATGACTCCCTAAGAGCATTCATGTCCAACAGTTTACGAACAAAGTAAAACTATATCAACACGATGACACACAAAGACAACTTTAAACCAAGCCAGCCATCTCTAATATAAAACGGCACATTCATTGTCAGTATGAATCAAGTTGACATTTCATTTGTTGAGCATGAGAAGTTTCCATTGTACATCACAACTCTTCCAATCTCTTCCTCTCAAAAAGTTATTAAGTACTGTAAGTGTCCTTTACATTGTGGTTCAAGGAACACCAATGATTATTTTTTCCTTGCACCGTCAAATACTTTGTAAATCCATCCGTCTTATTGTCTGCTTAAAGGAAATGCTCAATGGGTGTAAGAAGCACATGTACTGTAATGCTATGATGAAGCGGAAGGACCGACAGGGCAAACGAGTGAAGCGCTCAATCTTGCAACTCAAATTTATTTTGCCGCCTACAGAATACAAGGATTTCACAGGCTAAGGTACAAAACAGCAAAGATAACGAAATGTGTTGCGTGTATTGTATGCATTTGAACCTAAAGCAGGAAACGTGTTTAAACTTTAAGCCCTGTTCTATTGTATAGCTCTCTAACAATACTGCAAAGCTGTATACTGTAGCTCAGTGGTTAGGGCATGACGCTAGTAACGCCAAGGTCATGGGTTTGATCCCAGGGATTGCACATACTCAGAAACAAATGTATAGTATCATGCAATGTAAGTCGCTTTGGATAAAAGCGTCTGCCAAATGAATAAATGTAAATGTAAAAGCCAAACATGCATCAATGCAGCTTTCATGAAGAATAATCCCTAAAAGCCTTCAGGTCTCACGGGTTGTGTGAGATATGCGCGTGCCCAGGGAGTCAGAGCACAAATACTAAACGGAGTTCTCTTTCACGCCTTCTTGCTCTGAAACGGACATATAAACACAAATTACGTCAAAATTCCCATATTAAAAAGAATCCTTGTAAAAGTAGTCTGTTTCATGAACAAACAGTTGGGAAACAAAATGCATGTGGGTTATAGTATAGTGCGCAAGCTCTTAAAGGACCCATTGCATGAAGTCACATTTTTTCTGTGTTTAAGTGCTATAACTGGGTCCCCGGTGCATCTAGCAACCCAGAAAACGTGAAAAACAGGATCCCGGTAAGCCTTTCTCTCTGCAAGCATGTGAGAAATCGAGCCGTTCAGATTTCGCTCCTGATGTGACATAGACGCAGGCTCTTATTATAATATTACCGCCCCTTAATCTACACAATTCCACCCACGGCGATGCCGCCATTGTTGTTTTCACAAGTGACAGCGGTGCACGTGACGCCATGGCTAAAGTTTGTGGGCAACATGCTATGTAGTCGCTGCACAGAGTCCTAACCTCAAAAGAGACAGGAGTGGATTTATTTTATTTTTAGTGGAAATCCCTCAGAAACCATAAGTAAAAACCAGCTTGTTTGCGCGAATCACTTCAAGCCGGAGTGCTTTATCAACCTGGGACAGTACAAGCAGCATTAGCTTCAAAGTTGTTCCTCAAGAGGGATCGAGACCAACTGAACGAGAAAAGGTGCCAATGTAAGTAATATTTATCAACAGTCTGAATTGATGTACATGTACCGTATATATAGGAGGATAACGTTAGCATATGATAGCGAAGGGAGCCAAGTCAGTCACAAAACTTACTCTATATTTATATGTTATTTGGCAAATGGGCACTTGGAGTTTAGCTGTATGTATGTTAATACATTATGGCCTAGTTTCACAGACAAGGCTTAGCTTAAGCCAGGACTATGCCTTAGTGGAATTAGGATATTTAAGTCGCTTTTCTAAAAATGCCTCAGTAAAAAACATTACTGGTGTGCATCTTGAGACAAATCAATGGCAATGGTATATTTTAAGGTATGTCAGTGCACGTTAATTTCAGTTAAGACAACTCAAACTTTCATTTTAGTCTGGGACTACTCTTAAACCTTGTCTGTGGGAATATGTGCGTTAATATGTTCAGCTGCCGCAAACTGTTTGTTTTGCTAATGAACAGGAGCGAACACTGCGGTTAGTTTCATTTTAAACGTCTCAAATCATTCATCCTTAGGTTGAAAAATCTGTCACAGCATACTAGTTATGCTCTAACGTTGTGTGTGTAACGTTATAACTTGTCAACGACAAGCGCTAAAATCCACGTAATTCCGCCGAGATCTGCAAGTGTGCATTCGGTGGATTTTAGGCAAGTATACAACGTGAGAACTGTTTGCTGTGATGGATTTTTTAGTCTCCAGACAAATGATTTGAGACGTTTAAAACGAAACTAAAAACAGAGGAGTTCAGGAAACATAATTCAGCTAAACCATAGCCATGGCATTCCAGTACTACGCGTGTTGTGTTGACACGCCGGATGGAAGGGTGGTGGGGTGCGCTGTAACTCATTATCATTTAAAGAGACATGCACCAAAATGGGTTGCTGTGAGCATAGCTGTTTTTGTTTACACAGCCGTCGAGTGTTTTTAAGCAAAATATGTTCCAGACATTTCATGAAGACCCTAATAAATCATACCAACTTGTTGAAAGTGCTCATACAATGAGTCCTTTAAAGGGGCAGCAGCATAATAAAGATCTCTGTTTATATTGTTCATCAAACAACAAAGGACAGGCCCAAAAACACTCACTGATATTAAAGGGATAGTTCATCCAAAAATGAAAATTATAACATTATTTACTCACCCTGAGGTAATTTCATACCTCAAGTCAAGTCAAGTCAAAGTTTATTTATAAAGCACTTTTTAAAAAACACCACTTGTTTAACAAAGTGCTGTACATGCATACGAGAGTATAATTATCAATAACAAAACCGGTCAATAGAAAAACAATAAATCAATACATGGAAGCAGCTCTCACATAGTGTCAAATGCCAAACTGTAAAAATAAGTTCTAAGACTAGATTTAAAAACAACAAGTGTCTGGCCCTGTCTAATGTAGAGGGGCAAGCTATTCCAGAGCTTCGGGGCTGCCACTGCAAATGCCCGGTCCCCCCTACTCGTTAGCTTAGCCCGAGGGGCAGCCAAATGCAAATGGTCAGGAGACCTAAGAGATCTTAGTGAAGCATACGGCTTAATCAAGTCGGATAAATATTTAGGGGCTAAACCATTGAGAGATTTAAAGACAAAAACTAAAATCTATGGGGGGTAATATGTTCCCGCTTTCGTGTGCCAGTCAACAGGCGTGGAGCCGCATTCTGGACCATCTGCAATCTGGAAATGGAAGCCTGACTAACGCCTATTTATAAGCTATTACAGTAGTCCAGGCGAGTCGAAATAAAAATATGTAAAAAGTCTTTAGGAGACAGGAAAGATTTCACCTTAGTAAATTGTCTCATTTGGAAAAAAACTAGATTTAACTACTGAGTTAATCTGTTTGTCCAGTTTAAAATCACAATCCATGATAACACATACATTTTTAACATAGGCCTTCACAAGTAGTTTAAATTCTCCAAAGTCCAATACTAAAGACTCACAGTTACCACCCGGCGTAAAAAATAGCATAACTTCCGTTTTGTCGTCTGGGTTATACCTGTTTATTACACGGCTCATTTGAATGCTTGATTCTGATTGGCCCGTCGCGACATTCCAAGGGTTGTTATTTTCAAATAATTTTCAAATAACAACCACTCAAAACTAATGTCGGTGCTTATTTCTGCGATAACAACCGGCTGCCTGTACATTATCCCTTACATAAATTACTTTGTTCTGATGAACACAGAGAAATATATTTGGAAGAATGTTAGCAATTTTCAGTTCTGGGACATAATTGACTGCCATAGTAGGAAAAATTAAATGGTAGTCAAAGGTGCCCCAAGAACTGTTTGTTTTCCTAAATTCTTCAAGATATCTTATCATGTGATCAGCAGAACAAAAAAAATACAAAAATGTTTCCTACTATGGTAGTTGATGATGTCCCAACACTGAAAATTGACATTCCTCCAAATATCTTTGTGTTCAACAGAACAACTAAATGTATACAGGTTTGACACAATCTGAGGGTGAGTAAATGAAGACAGAATTTTTATTTTTGGGTGAACTAGCCCTTTAAAGGAATTGTGTTCTCTTATACGAGTTGTTCACAATAAATAAAGGAACAAGGTAGCTTTAAGAAAGATGTGCTTTAAATATGGTAAAGTATTGAAAGAGAGTTTTCATATACAATACAAATAATTAAATCATAAACAATGATTTGTATTAATTTCTAATTGATTAATTAAATTTCTAATTGATTTATTAATGTATTAAACACATTTGAATGAAGTTTTAGTGATGACTCTGGTGCTACTAAATTAAGGGCTGGTGCCACCAACTGAATAACTTGGTAGCACCAGTGCCACCTCTCTCAAACGTTAGTCTAGAGCCCTGCATATAGCTGGATGGTATAAAAGCATATGACATTGCAATGGAATAAACTTTCAACAGATTACATGTATACGGAAATAAGTTGGCATAACTGACACACATGCAGCGCACCATGAGCCATTTTTAATTAGTTACTTGCCACAGAGAGGCTACAAAGAGTAAAACCATTCGCACCAGGAACCCTGCTGTTTAACAACACAGCACCAACTACAGGGTTTTTAATAGAGCGTCATGGGACGATGCTGAGATAAAAGTGGGAAACCTCTATAGCAGTTATGCCAAAGCCGGACATCAATAGACAAAAGGAGATCACAGAATCCCTCCGCAATGACCTCTACTGATTCACAGCAGTTATTTAGTGATCAGTCACTGCATCAAAGTCTTTCTTCAACGTTAAATCCTTTCCACTGTTCCTTTAAAGTTATTTTTATGCAAATGCCACAGGGATGAATGAGTTCAAGTCTGCTTTGATATATAACAGTATAAGAATATCTCCAATACGGAGCCCTATACGCGTCACTGGCAGGAACGTTCCGGACACCGCGGCATCTTTAATTCAGCACATCCCTGTTTCTGTCACAGCCGACGCAGGTCAACAACCAATGAAAGGAGGGCACTGCGTTTAGTCTGTGACATGCTGCAGAAAAATACACAACTCTGTCAGAGGAAGTCGAGTAGATGGCAGGTGTTTGTCAGGTTGCTAAGTGAATAGAAGCGCTGTTGCATCCTCCTGTGCAATTTTCATCAGCGGGCAAGGTTTAAAAAGCAACAAAACATGGACAGCTGTTATTTTCTTTTTTAAATGTGATCAGCATTTGAAAAGGTGGTACGTATTGTTTTTTTAAAGGTCTTGTGCTTAAATTTACGCATTTGGCTGTCATTTTTATCCAAACCGTTTTATTCAAATGTGTATGCATTTCTTATAAGAAAAACCCTTGTTAATATTATTGTTTAATTTCATGCATATGAAACTACAGGCTTGCATTCCATGCATGTCAACAGTGAACCATTCTTTAAGGATGGATAAAAAACATTTTGGTTCTAGATTTATATTCATGGGCCTGGGGTGCCTAAAGAGGCACGATTAAAAAAACAGCTTTATCTGCATACAGGTGCAGGTTTAGTCCCGCCTGTGAAATTTGAGCAGGCTAATATTAGAACTTGTCTGTGGATTTGTCATCGTCTGGGTCACAGGTACGCATGCTTTATAAAAAACGACTTCAGTGACAGAATCCCTGCACATTTTCATAAAACTAAAACTTTGAGACCACACATCATTAAAAATGGTTTCCTGGAAGGCAGCTTTAAAAGCTGCTAGAATACGGTTTCAGGTTTTTGGTTAAAAGATTAAAAGAATTGTTCACCCTAAAAAGAAAATTACTCTCTCTTGTGTCATTCCAAACTTAGATACAGACCACGTTTTACCATATGATGTAAATGAATGAGGACAGGTGCTGTTAAGCTCCAAAAGGACATAAATATTGTGTTACGCAGTAATCAAGTGCGACACGTCCAGCAGTTGGTCTTGAGACATCCAAGACCAAATGGTGTTTGATGACACTTATGTCAAATCTCCAGCAACAGTTAAAGAACTCATTATCAGTAACAGTAAAAAAATCTGTTAGACTGTAGCAACTGCATGACTTCAGACTACACCAAATATAGCACACAAGTCATACTGACTATTTTAATGATACTTTTGTGCCACATCTTTGCCATTTTCAAGCTTGACATCACCCACCTACACTCACATTCATTATATGGAACATTGCAAAATTCAAAGATTTGTATTTTGTGTTTCTTTAAAAAAAAAGAAAGAAATTTGAAATTGCATCATAAGTGTGAATAACTGCTGACAAATGGTTTCATTTTTAAGCTAGTCTTAAAATAGTCTCAAGACTTCATTCAAGTTCTGTCGTCCATATTAAATGGCTCCAATCCCTGCAGCCTGTAAACAGAGTCGGCATGAGCTTTCCAGATTTGTTTATCTTCAAGCATATGTGAAATTGTGAAAATCAACTTCTGCGGGGCAAAGAGCCCAATAGGACTAAAACAAGCCTCAAATATCTTTAGCACCTATGCTGTGGAAAACTCAATAGTTCAGCATGGCTTTACACTCACAACTCAAAAGGGATTTGAACCAAAAGCCATCTGGTCTCAAGTCCATTTCCCCCATCACTAAGCCTGAAACATAACAATAACATTTAAGCTGTCTGCAGTGGAGTGCTTCCATCCATTCAGTCCTGAACAGGAACAGAGAGAGAGGGATTGTGAGCGAGAGAGAGAGAGAGAGAGAGAGAGAGAGAGAGAGAGGGAGATGTAACATCCCTGCTCTTTTCAAAAATGACGAGATGGGGAACACCAGAAGACAAAAAAAAAACACAGGCACACACAATGTTCAGGGGTGAAAGAAGGAGACAGTGTGGAAATACAGAAGAAAGATGTTTGCAGGAGAGTTTGATTACCTTCATAGAATTGAGCATACTGAGGAAAACCTGCTGCTCGGAGCCAATCACAAGCCTCTTTTGCCTCCAGCTCTGAGAAAGAGAGGGTTGAATTAATGAAATTAATATGATAATACATTATATACTCTTTCTGTTCTGTTGATTTAAGAAAATGAAGGGCACAGTTTGATTACACAATGAACGTTATGCTTTATTTAAGCTCTTTATTCCTCAAAGAAATTAATTATGTAGTTAATGATTACCAAGATTTTTATCAGTTGATTAAAAAGGAAACATTCAGAATATATCAATTAAACTCGCTTTCATTATTCATATCACCGTGAATAAGACCTGTTCAGTTGACCCCTGATGGGAAACACTAGCGGACCTCAGGTAAATTGAGTTTAAGACCCCTGGCGTATACCGAAACTGAAACAAAAAGAGCTACTGTGATGTAAACAGGTGTCTACGAGGGTAATCTCTAAACCTCAGTATTCCTTTCAAACGTTTCAGTCCCAAATCTCATATTAAACAACTGTAAATTATTGTTAACTGGTGCTTAGACATTGGTAGAAGACTGACTCAACAGCGAGATCCTCGAAAACAAAAAAAAGTGATCGGCCCCAAGAAAAAGCATCCTGACATCATAATATCTCATCAGCATTCATCGAGACACATTTCAACAAATATGAGGAGTGGTGAAACAGATTTCATTATCTAACAGGCAATCTCATTATAAATATTACTTAAAGCTGTCAGATGATGTCTTCTGTGTTGGAATTCAAATACATGAGAAAGATTTCTGAAACGAGAGATTTACATCCCTTTCATTCACATCATTATTATTCCGGTACAGATCTCTACCATTACATCTCTAAGGGCACAAGAGAGATTCCACACTTCAGGTTTAAAAGGAGACATCGAAAGCTCTTTTGTTTTGTTGATGTCAGACTGACAGAACAAATTGTTGTTTAGTACCTACTACAAAACAATAGTAAACACATTAAATATTCTTTTTATGTCAACAATTAACAGGCAAGTGTTCAGTTACAGACTTTTATCAGTAAGTTTGAGGAAGTGTAATGAGCAATAATCCCCGTTTAGGGAGGGAATACAGGAGCTTTTTAATTCATTATAGTGACTTTAATTGGATGGCATAAAATTGAGTTGAAGCCATTTTAGAAAGAAATCTCTATGGACTTTCAAAAACGCTAATGGAAGATCTGAATATTTATTCGACGAAATGACAATTGACCTGTGAACAAGTCCTTTGAATGGCAAAAGCCTTTGTGCAGTATGAAATGAATAACAAAATAAAAGTTTCATAAGCAGGTCACATTAGCATAAACATTCAGAGCATCATCCTCTATCATTCAGGAAAACTAGCCAATCAGATCCATAAGTAGGCTGACCAGCCAATGACATCTCTGTCAATCACAGCACACACTTAAGACAAAAATGAAAAAAGCAACGACTTTAGGAGTTAAATGCGTGTATGTTTGTGAGCAAATCCAAAACACTGAGAGACAGCATGCAAGCTTTGTCATGAACAGAGTTCACCTCATTTATCAATCTAAGGTACAAATGAGCGCAGATCTGTGCGTAGAAATCATCTTACGACAGGGTTCATGTGTGATTCATCAAACATTCAAACAACACAAGATGCTAATCTCATTGTACAAATGATCGTACCTTGATAAATGCGGCGGCTGAAATCAACCTTTACATATCACGGCCCTATAAATTCATGGTGTAGATGCCTAGCCCCTAGATTTTGCGACATGGAGAAACGTAATCCGGCCAAAAAGAGGAACTTTTATGATTTAGATATGTAAACTTGTAAAAAAGATATGTAAAAAAGCAAAATCATAAGAAGTGAAAAACAGTATGTAAAGAGATCACTGCTGCAGGCAACAGCAAACCGAACTCCAGCTGAAGTTTGTATTTTTTAATGGATATTTACTGGACATTTATGTTTTGTAAAAATGACTGCAATTAAATGTGTGTTAAATGTGTAAATGTTTTTTTATACAATTTATGTTTATACAATCTATATACAGTTTTATACAAATGATTTATACAATCATTTAGGTGAAGAGACCTGTCGTGAGATTTGATCGTAGCAACCGCTCACGTCCATTTTGATAAATGGCAAGTTTTGCGTGGAAACGACCATATGCCCAGTTTTCGGTCGTACGCTCATTTCATAAATGAGGCCCAGTGTCTTTGTCTTTAAAGCCCCAGTGAAATCAAAACGAGAGTTTTCTTCCTTTTATTAAAAATGAGTGAGACTTAAGGACGTCAATAAACTGATATCCTATTAAGCGCTGACAAAATTCACATTTAGGAGATATAGCTGTTCAAAACTGACTGTCTGGTACGTGCGCTCAAACAAATCTAGAAATTCCATGACATCAAGCTACACTTCAGCCTCTCGTCAAAGTTCTTGTCCAATCAAATCCGCTTTAGAATCCAAAGAGTCCAGCCCCCCTTCACTAGCAGAGCTGCTGAAGATATCAGCCACTTGTTAGCACATTTATTATTTCCTACATATATATATATATCGATATAAATAATATATATTTCCCAACCACCGCGGTGGTAAAAAACTGCCTTTCATCGCTGTTGGATGATTATGTCACTCCTGAGGTTTGATTTTATTGAAATACAACAGACACTGGACTGGAATGCCGACAATACATCTAGAAATGCTGAACAATTTAAAATTTGCAGCTTTACGTTTAACATACAGAACAAGATACAAGCTGAACTCCAAGGTGAAGGTGCGTCAGTTTCTGATCGCACCACCCGTCGCTTTTTGAGCATGGAAGAAGACCCAGGAGGACTCCACTTTAGAAAGAAAAACATAAAAAAGCCAGACTGGAATTTGCTAAAATTCTTTTTGACAAGCCACAATCCTTCTGGGAGAATGTCCTTTGGACAGATGAGTCAAAACTGGAGCTTTTTGGCAAATCATCAGCTCTACACTGCGTTCCAAATTATTATGCAAATTGGATTTAAGTGTCGTAAACATTTAATTTTATATTGTTCAATTAAACTTATGGATGGTATTGTGTCTCAGTGCTCTTTGGATCACTGAAATCAATCTCAGACACCTGTGATAAGTAGTTTGCCAGGTGAGCCCAATTAAAGGAAAACTACTTAAGAAGGACGTTCCACATTATTAAGCAGGCCACAGGTTTCAAGCAATATGGGAAAGAAAAAGGATCTGTCTGCTGCCGAAAAGCGTCAAATAGTGCAATGTCTTGGACAAGGTATGAAAACATTAGATATTTCACGAAAACTTAAGCGAGATCATCGTACTGTGAAGAGATTTGTGGCTGATTCAGAGCACAGAAGGGTTCGTGCAGATAAAGGCAGAATGAGGAAGGTTTCTTCCAGACAAATTCATCGGATTAAGAGAGCAGCTGCAAAAATGCCATTGCAAAGCAGCAAACAGGTATTTGAAGCTGCTGGTGCCTCGGGAGTCCCGAAAACCTCAAGGTGTAGGATCCTCCAGATGCTTGCAGTTGTGCATAAACCTACTATTCGGCCACCCCTAACCAATGCTCACAAGCAGAAACGGTTGCAGTGGGCCCACACATACATGAAGACTAATTTTCAAACAGTCTTGTTTACTGATGAGTGCCGTGCAACCCTGGATGGTCCAGATGGATGGAGTAGTGGATGGTTGGTGGATGGCCACCATGTCCCAACAAGGCTGCGACGTCAGCAAGGAGGTGGCGGAGTCATGTTTTGGGCTGGAATCATGGGGAGACAGCTGGTGGGCCCCTTTAGGGTCCCTGAAGGTGTGAAAATGAACTCTGCAAGGTATGTAGAGTTTCTGACTGAGCACTTTCTTCCATGGTACAAAAAGAAGAACCATGCCTTCCGTAGCAAAATCATCTTCATGCATGACAATGCACCATCTCATGCTGCAAAGAATACCTCTGTGTCATTGGCTGCTATGGGCATAAAAGGAGAGAAACTCATGGTGTGGCCACCATCCTCCCCTGACCTCAACCCTATTGAGAACCTTTGGAGCATCCTCAAGCGAAAGATCTATGATGGTGGGAGGCAGTTAGCATCAAAACAGCAGCTCTGGGAGGCTATTCTGACATCCTGCAAAGAAATTCAATCAGAAACTATCCAAAAACTCACAAGTTCAATGGATGCAAGAATTGTGAAGGTGATATCAAAGAAGGGGTCCTATGTTAACATGTAACTTGCCCTGTTAGGATGTTTTTGATTGAAATAGCTTTTGATTTCAGTAAATATGACCTCCTAATGCTGCAAATTCAACAAATGACCATTTTCAGTTTTTTACAACCTATGAAATGTTTTCAAACTCTGTTGTGCATAATAATTTGGAACAGTGCATTTTGAGTTTTTCATTTTTTAAATAAATACTGTTGTCAGTGGGAGGTTTGTTCAATAAAATTCCAAATGTACCCTAACTGTTGATTACTTGAAAATTATACTGACTGTCATTTGCATCGACAAATTAGGAAAACCAGAGAAAGATATCATTTGCATAATAATTTGGAACGCAGTGTATGTTCACAGACGAAAAAATCAAGCTTTCAAAGAAGTGAACACCATACCTACAGTGAAACATGGAGGAAGGTCGGTTATGTTTTGCGGCTGCTTTGCTGCATCTGGCACAGGGTGCCTTGAATCTGTGCAGGGCACAATGATATCTCAAGACTATCAAGGCATTCTGGAGCGAAACGTACTGCCCAGTGTCAGAAAGCTCTGTCTCAGTCGCAGGTCATGGGTCCTCCAACAGGATAATGACCCAAAACACACATCTAAAATCACCCAAGAATGGATAAGAACAAAACATTGGACTATTCTGAAGTGGCCTTCTATGAGTCCTGATCTGAATCCTATCGAACATCTAAGGAAAGAGCTGAAACTTGCAGTCTGGAGAAGGCACCCATCAAACCTGAGACAGCTGGAGCAGTTTGCTCCGGAAGAGTGGGCCAAACTACCTGTTAACAGGTGCAGAAGTCTCACTGAGAGCTACAGAAAACTTTTGCTTGCAGTGATTGCCTCTAATGGTTGTGCAACAAAATATTAGGTTAGGGGTCCCATCATTTTTGTCCATGACATTTTCATTTGTTTTATTATTTACAATATTATGTTGAATAAAAAATCAATTAAATATGGAATAAACAATTGTGGATGCCAATTACTTAAGTCAGTTTCAAGTTATTTCAGAGAAAATTGTGCATTCTTCGTTTTTTGTGGAGGGGTACCAACAAATTTGAGCACGTCTGTATATATATTTTAGCACTTTCTAAGACCTTCACAAATCTGTGTGGGTATGTTTTGGGAATCACAGCATAACAGTAAAGGTCCAAAACCATGTGCTAATTTCTAGGAAAATATCATATGAAAAATCTATTACATAAAGCCTACTACAAAAACTGAAATGTACACAATAGCACATTCTCGGAACATGCTGAATATCAATAGATTGAATTTTACAAGCATTAGGCCACTTTTTTCATTTCTGACCCCATCTGAACTTAAAAATCTAACTTTAAACCATACATCTGTAGATCAGGCTCATATTCATGCACATATGAACATAAATGGTCACGTACGCACACTTTTCATTCCTATGATCGGATCAGCTTCCTCTGTTTCCTGTCTCTGTGCTCGGCCCCTTCAACATTCCAGAACTCCCAGACTCCCAGCAGTGCTGCGGGATTTCCCGCCCAGACGCCCACATTTCTACTGCCTATACCACACACTTCAAGTCATCCCACACATAGCCTGACAATCCATTTAAATGCGGATTCCCATCAACACCTGGGTTACAAAGCATGAGTATGAATTCAACATCAATACTGTTCGTTTTGTCTCATGTATATCATAATTTCTACTGCTACGGTTATTTGCCAAAGCAAAACATAGGAATCCTTACATTACTGCTTTAAATAGACGGTATAAAACATGAACAGTTTCCTGTAGCTGTTTCTCATCACTTGGAAGATGGAAACCCCCTAACTTGAGGTGTTCCTTTTTTCCTCTCTTTCTCCACAAACCTCCCCCTCTTTTCCTTTTCCCAACCTCTCCTTCTCGGGTCAATAAACAGGAAGTTTACATAGTTCTGGTATTAAAATGAAGTTGGGAGGTGATGTCGCGGCGGTGAAGTATCCTGACACCATGATGACTGAATATTGCAGTATATATGACCTAGCTTGGTTGGCCACTGTATCATATTATTTTTAGTGCTGTCAATCGATGCTGAACGCGTCAAAGCAACCGTTTCAAATCGTGCTTAAATGGTTTAAAGGCATTTACATGAATAAGAGTGCGATTATATAATGTAACGCTAGACAAAGGATGACAAAATAAACGGATGCTGCATTAATTGCGATAAATATTTTAACGCAATAATTTGAAAAAGATTAATTGCATCCATTAACGCGTTAACTTTGACTGCCCTAATTGTTTTATAACACCTTCACTTTTTCAATATATTTAAACACAGACAAGACAACAGTAAAAAATGGAAAAGGACTGATGCCGGGGTCAGACTTGACTTTAAGCATGCGAAATTCGTTCGGACCGTGGTACGGTCCATTTTTTACATTTCTATACTGAGAGGTCACGCTGTGACGTTTTGATCTTCTATTGGTCTCACGCACTCACGTGACTCGAATTTGCTGGTCAGAGTTCACCAAACTTGAACTTTGCTACGCAGCGAAATATCTTCGGAAGGGCTTGCGTTTCCCATCTGACGCATAATGGAAGTCAATGGAATGAAAAGTCAAGTGTGTCCGCGGCTTGAATGGTGATGCGGTTTCACAATTAGATACTTTTCACTGGTCCAAGAAAATGTCAACATCTAATATCCTACTGTTTAGCAGATGACGTGGAAAATTCACATTAAACATGATCTTACCATGAGATGCATTCAATTAATCTGCTTTAAAAATCCATACAGATTTTAGTCAGAATTGCCCCAAAAAATTCTTTTTATTTTTCTTCATGAACATGAATCACCTTAATCGCTCTCATGTGTCAATACTGTACATAAATCCTCCTGACTATTGGTATACAATGGACACAGATCTACGTCATACTGTATTTACTGCCATACCACCCAGCTTGAGTTTGAATCTTCTCTAATTCTTTCTGCCCAGAGAAATTCGCCTAAGGGATGATAAGAGATCAGTGTCTATTTATGATCTTCATTCTTGCATGGGCACAGAAATGGTGGGCAAGTTTCCTCACGAGAACTGGCCTCAAACGTTTCATTTTGTTTTGATTTTTAAAGCCGTCATCGCTTTCTACCTCAACTGTAAACTCAAGGATTCTTAAAGGTTTCTATTGCAACAGTGCACTCTTACCACTGATGCCTACTAGAAATGCACACTTGATTTCTAGTCATTTATTAAAAGTCGATCTCATTCAACCCCTACTGAAACTCATGTGATTCTAGATTCATGATTCATGTCCATCATACACTTGAACCTGCATCCAGATCAGCTTCACTGGGGTCTTAATAAACCATTAATATGTGTTGTCTCTTTGCTGTGAACATGGAGACTCTGGAAAATCCCTGATGATTTTGTCCTCTACTGAAAGACACATGTACATTAATACATACTGTATTCATGAGCATTGATGTTTTATGTAGACTTATGCTAAGTTTGACCTTCCAATACAGTTAAAGGTCCAGTGTGTAATTACATTTTTGGAGGATCTATTGACAGAAATGTAATCTAATACCCATAACTAGTCTTCAGAGGTGTATAAAGACCTTACATAACGAAAATTAAAATTCTGTCATCATTTAAGCGGCGGGTGTACTTTCTGCATCTGTCTCACGCACAAACGCGTCCGCACAGCTTCTTGACAGGGCTCCAACTATCTTTGCGTGAACGGAAGAAAACGTTTCACAATGACGTTTTACCTCATTTTAAGTTGCCACAGGTCCCTGAGGTCTTACTTATAAAATAACAGTACTTACAATGTCTTTATTTGCAGCTTTGCCTCGTTCAGTCTGGTGGATTTCCATTGAAAACAAAATAAATCCATTGCTCTCCTGTCAGGCTGGGAACAGTGTTCTGTGCTGCTCTGTGCAGCTAACAACAGAACACTTAGCATGCTTTGCTTACTTTTGCCATGGTGTCGGAACTAATTCACATATGTCGCTTGCGAAAAAACAAAAATGGCGGCAGCGCCATGGGTGGACACGTTCAGAAAAGGGGGCGGTAATATTATAATAAGAACGACTACCTACGTCAGAAAGCGAGCGAAATCTGAACATCTCGTTTTCTCACAGGCTTGCAGAGATAGGCTCACGTAAACAAAGTTACTGGATTGTCATTTTTCACGTTTTCTGAGTTGGTAGATGCACCAGACACCCGATTATAGCACTTGAACATTGAAAAAGTCAGATTTTCATGAAATGTCCCCTTTAATATGTTCTTACGGTGATTTTTTGTGTATTAAGGACATTTTTCATCATGTTCAGAACGCAATGTAAAGATAACATAAGTTAATTCACTTAAACTTAACAAGAGCATTCGCCTGTCGTTCATTCTTGTTGTGAACGGATTGGAAATTATTCAGCGCTGTCTCAAGTAATCAACAATTCTGAACTCCTCCGCGGTTAGTTTCATTTTAAACGTCTCAAATATCAAATCGTCCATACTCATGTTAAAAAAATCCATCACAGCAAACAGCGAATCGTAGAAATGCGCTCACGTTGTGTCTGTAAACTTGTCAATGATGAGCTGAGCTGTGACAGACGTGACGACAGCAAGAAACATCAGTCACCCAGCCACACACAGCGTGCAGCTCTGGACTCTCCCCTTCTCACACACATAGACCTACACTGGTGGGCTCGCGATCTACTCGTGTTTACTCGATATAACAACTAGAAAAAAAATCCAAATTGGCAGGTCGCACATGCGCGAGTACTTGTAAAAAACGCTGGCGCTGTCTCAAAAACTGGTCGCAAAATGTGACCATTTAGTCGCAGTCTGGAGCTTCTTGAGCGTACTCAATCGCGGATAGACGAGTTCGATACATGCGCAGTACGTCACCGAGTGGACTCGGCCGATTCATTTTTTTTTCGCGCATGCGCTGTTGTACGCATCCCGTTTCGCGCATGCGCTGTTGTACACGTCCCGTCTGCGCGGAGGACCGTGGACCCTCCGATGACAAAAATTACATCATGCGGGCGGTGCGCAGACGCAAGCGGCCGGACTATACTTTTGCCTTTCCTCACCCTCAAATTGCTCAAACCTGTATAAATGTTGGAAAATGTTTGTTAACCAACAGACCTGGGGCACCATTTACAACTATAGGAGGAAACAAAACTACTATGGTGGTCAATAGTGCCACAGAACTGTTTGGTTTCCCACATGCTTCAAAATATCTTCTCCCGTGTTGAACAGATAGAAATTTATACACATTTTAATCATTTACAGATTTGTGAGTAAATGATGACAGAATTTCCTTTTTGGGGGAACTCTACCTTTAAGGCAGCACATGTGTTTTGGCCAGTCTCACAATTACAGTCTGCTCTACACTTATAACATCTCTACAACCAAAAGACATGTTTGCCACATGAGCTAAATAAAGCTCTTCCAGGAACAGTGATAGAGAGTGTTCATTCAGTGTGTATCAACATTCTTCTCACAGCTGTTTTTAGAGCCCCTTTGAGGTTTTAAAGCATTCATAAGGGTGATGAAATGTCTCTGAATGTTGACCACACAGCCATATAATGGTTCCCCTCAGAAATAAGCTGATTTAACAAACTACAGTATGTGGAAAATAGTACATACACCCCCACAAACATCTTTGAAAGAACCTTCTGTGTTAGGAAAGTGTCAAGGGACCTTCCTATATGAACATCACGTATACATACACAATTTGGATTCATAAAATGTGTGTGCTATTTGCTAATCACACACTGGGATTTATTAAAACAAGGGTGATATGAGAAAGTCTATCACGCAAACATTCAACCATGGGCATGTAGTCTTTTACTAGTATTGATGTCTTACAGACTCCTGTGGTTTAATGAACGTAATCGCAATCGACTGCGCGGATGTCACAATAATGACTACAAATACATCAATGATCTTCAAATACATCTGTCAATAGTTTTAGGGTAGTATTTGTGAAGAAAATGGTGCAATATTTTTTCAATATGGTTTCAGTTGATACATTTGTTAATTGATTTACGTTGGTCTCTATTTCTCTCGTTTTACTGTTATTGTTCTGAAATTAGTTTTGCGACCATGTTGACAGCCGCTGCAACTTGCTGGAACTCAGTAATGTTTCTATTGCTAGTAAAACAAAGAAACCAACAGAAGAATATTTTTTAGAGCCTCATGGTTCACTTTCAATTTCACTGTCTCTAAAGAGTCTTTCTGTTTGTTTTTAAAAGCGACTACTTTAAAAACATTGACTATAATTATATGGATGACGATTCATGACTAAAAACAATGCATTCAAAGAACCACAGGGAACATTGCGCACGACACAAAAACCATCTTACAATGTGTCAAAAATCTAAATCTAAACAGGGCATTTTAATGCCCAAAACATGCCATACTGTATGTATGGGTTTATTTATACACCTCAATACAAATGCAAATTCTATGGATAGTGTCAACACAATGTTTCAGTATGCAAACATTATAACAGTAGGTGATGTCACACCTGTCAACTTTTCTAGCTAAAATCTCACTTCTTACTTGTGAGTCAGCAACAACACTCTCCTTTTATAAATCAATTAAAGGGGAACTCCGGCCAAAAAAATTCTGCCATAAATGACTCATCCTCAAGTAGTTTAACATCTGTAGGTCCTCCATTTTTCCCTAAAACGCAAATTAAGGTAGTTTTGGAAGCTTTCTGACTCCTCCTCAGATTGCAACGCAACCAATCTTCAAAGCGCTGAAAGTGCGTAAAGACATCGTAAAATTGTCCACGCGACTCCGGTGGTTCAGTATAAATTAATATAATGTGACGAGGATGCTTTTTGTGCACAAACAAACAAAACTAACGACTATATTCAAAAACTTCCTGATTTGAGGGTTAGTTTCCAGCGCACGTTCCCGAGAGTCACATGACAGTGCATCTGGTGTCAGCATCGCTCGATGCATGCGCGTTCTGACCACACAGGCTCTATGTCAGAACGCACATGCGTCGAGCGATGCTGACACCAGATGCAATGTCATGTGGCTCGTGTGTTTGGTTGGGTTGCAATCTATAGAGGCAATCTAATCAGAAAATTTCCAAAACGTCCAAAACTACCTTAATTTGCGTTCTGGGGAAAAACGGAGGTGCTAAGTATGTTAAACTACTTGAGGGTGAGTAATTAATGGCAGAATTGTCATTTTTGGCCGGAGTTCCCCTTTAAAGAAGTGCATCTGACATTTCTCACCGATTCCCTGTCATGTTCTGCATTCAAAATTAATTCATTTTGAAAGCAAATCAACGTGATGCTCGCCAACATGAAAATAGCAATACAAAGCGAATCCAAGAATTAGGACGCTTGATCCTGTGAATGTGTGTAATGTGTACTTTATGTTAAAGTGTTGTAAGACGTGTGTCAGCTTTAGCAACAATAAGATTTATATTCAGTAAACATATTGTTCTGCCTTCCTGAGACGTGCTGCTGCTTTCTGGCTTTATTATGCATTTTGGTCTTGGTTATGTTGAGAAATCACAACGGACACAATGGACAATAGTCCTGCTTTAGTTTGCCCCAAGAATTTACACAAAAAAAATCTTGGCTTCAGCTGTTATCCTCAATGTGCTTTCAGCATCGTTGATATTGTCAGTGAATCTCGATTTCTTGCGTATACAGAAAAGCTGCTTCTTTGCTTTTGCAAGTTGATCACTATTCAAATACCCACAATCACATTATGAAAGTTGTCATTTAATGACTTCTACCTACTTGACCCTAAATATAAATATAGCATAGTATGTGCAAGCACGTCACGCATTCTGAGGGGGCATTAGCTGTAATGTAGCGTTAGCAAAAAACGCTATATAACCAAGTGAAGATACATATTTATACAGTCATTTGAAAACCTTCCGATAGGTACACAACCTGGATTAGTACAAAATAACTTCAATAACTAACGTTTGAAACGTCTGATCCGTGATTAATAAGACACCCACCCACTCGCACCATCTCAGCCCCAAACCTCAGTGAGCGGGTGAAAGTGATTTGGAGTAAGCCTGGGTAATCCCTGCTGCACGAACAAAACAAACCAGAATTAGACAGGGAGGCATTTAAATCAGTTAAAACCGCAGCGGGGGAAAGAAACATTAAATGCCCCCATGAGCTCGCAACCAACAGAACGTCTTATGAGCCGAGGGAACATATTAAATCTCATTTCGAATGCTCCGTAATGTTAACAAGTGCATGAGTGTTTACTTTGGGCACTGCAAGTGTGTTGTCTTGTGGGTGACCTTTGGTAAATTGAATTTAGTGTGAACCTGCTGTTTGCTGGGAGGGAGTCTAAGCTCATACTCTGCATGTGTGTGTGCTTCTTGTTCGAAGTTGACAAGTTGCTTGAACTTCTTACCCCATGAGCAGATGGTTCAAGTCAAGATGGCCAAAATGATGTGTGTGTGATACAGTAGAGAAGTGGTTCTCAAACTGGGAGTTGTGGCCTCCTTGGTGGCTCTCAGATGGATCCAGGGGTCCCACAGATTTTAAAGTCAAAATTTTATACAAATTTTGTGGGTATCTTAGAAATGTTCAAAAGTAGGCGGGTCATGTGCCCCTCAGAGTAAGAATGGTTGCTACGCCTCCGCGTTTGAGCATATTTCTGGTAATTCTATAACGTCTTTGTATTTCTGATGAGCCCGAAAGGTCATAGTACATTTCTACAGTCACGGCGTGTTCCCGCACATTTCTAAGTCTGTGTGTGCGTTCTGAAAAGTCTTTATGTTTCTAACGATTCTGTATTTTTGAGTCTTTGTGCATTTCTAAGGTCTCTGTGTTCTTCAGAAGACTCTCTGTATTTTCCAGAAACGTTTCTGAGGAGTCCTTCTGTTTCTCAACACTTTGAGTATAAGTCCGTTCCATAAGAATAAAAGTGTATTTGTGAACAAGCTGATGAATGAGATGAAGATTCATTTCTGGATGCTAACAGTACACGTCTGGTTCTTTTCAATAGATACATGCCAAGAATCTCGCTAGGTTTCTGACTGAACATCACATTGTGCGCAGGCCAGACACGTGAATTATTTACAGATATGCTGTTAACGCTTTCCCCATGTGTCTCGTATCAATTTGGGGTGTGTCTGGATGTGAAATAGGAGAAACACTTTAGATAGAGGCATCTGCTGTATGAATAAATAGCAACTGTTGAGTGTATATGTGTGTGGAAGGAAATGTTTTCTGCGCTTTAGATGTGTGTGTGTGTTTGGCTGAATACGGCTCATTGTTCTTAGCGGTTCTTTGGTTTCTCCCAACAATCCCACAGTCCACCTCCATTTACCACAAATACACTTCTCCTTTACTTCTTCTACTAATCCCGCTTTCTGCTTCCCCGTCTTACGCATATTGTCGTCTCCCAACAAACAAACAAATGTATGATTAACATTCTTCATTGACTGCCATCAGTTTTAGGGTTTAAAGGTTAAATTCTCACTAAACTCTGTGCTTTATAAGCAGTGGGGTGTTTCTGTACCAGTTTGTTCTGTGGCTAGCTATTAAATACAACAGCTCTAATCCATACGCTCACACAAACAGACACAATTTGTTGTATATGTGGGATTGGCAATGAAATCAACAATTCCCCTAGGATCTGACGGACGACAATAGAAACATCATCCTTCCTCAAATTTGCGAGTGATACACCAAACCACATGGTCAACATCATCCATCATCAGTCACACCTTTTTTTTTTTCAAAACTTTAGCCGGTTGGGGACACTTTCATATTGAAACCTCAACCACATGCACAGATGAAAAAAGCGAGGTTAAAACTCACCATGACCCTTTCGATGCTTTGGAGACGACCTCTCCATCCTAATCGCTCAAACTCCAGAGGTCCAACATTATGAAATTTTTACATTCAGGAAACACTCAAACTCGCCTGAAAAAGCCATTAAATACACCCAAAGCCAACACAGGTTCATATGTTCCCAAAAGAGTCAACCAGAAAAGTGTTTTTTATCCAAACCGGGCCATTCTGAACAGTCACGCTTAGTCAAATCACCTCAGAATATCGGAGTAAGATCTGATGTACTGCGGTGGCGTTATCCTGAGGGGGAGGGTGTGGGGGGGATTGGCCCTTCCTGCCACTCCCCCACCCACTTACACCATCTGGTTCCAGAGACCAAATGTTCTACCCTACAAAACTCCTCCTTCGCGTACCACACTTCAGAGTCTGTGCGTGTTTGTGTGCCCTGACATGCCAAACGCGCTCAAACGCAGTCATCAACAAAGGCCTGTCATTGGTCTTATTAGAGTTGTGTGTGATTCAGCCCCGGGGCAGTGTTGGGTGCATCATAAACTTGTTAAACTTGGGGAAGGGAACAAACCAACAAGCTCAAAACCCACCTGCAGCATTTAAAAAAAGGTGCGCATGTGTTGTTTTGGTTTACAATTAATAAAGGGGTTTATTTGAGAAAAAAAAACAGATAACTCAGTTTTTTTTTAAATCGTGTTTTTTATTGTGCAAACTGCAGTTGGGCTGTTTTGATTAAGTAATAATAACTCAAAAAATACAACTAACTAACACAATAAAACATGATAACACAATAAAAAACATGATATTCTGTTTTTGCAAATGAACTCTTTAATTACAGATTTTGGCATGGTGCTGAAAAGTAATAACGCATTTCAAATTGGGTTTTTTGTAAATAATGCTGAGAATTTTGAGAATGTGAATTTCTGCCATTATTTACTGATCTGAAACATAGGAGAAAATTTCGGTCAGTTTACACAAAGTTTTAATTAATTACAAGTAGGGATGCTCATATTGACCTTTTAACCGATAGTAAACATTTTGACCGGTTAATACTATCAGTTAAACTATTTAAAAGGTATGTTTATTTTAAGTTAAATAATATTAACAATATTTTTTTAATAATACGTTTTTAAATAACTATTAAATCATACATGTTTTTAGTTTTCTGTATGGTGAAAGAAAAATATGCTAAACATGTGTTAACTCACAGAACGTGTAGACGCGTGCGACCTGGTGCAAATGCCCTCCGAAACGTTTTTGAGACAGATTAAAATCCGATCACGCAAATCACTTGACAAAACTGGACAAGTGTAATTCATCTGATTGTGGAGGCCACATTTGTCAGGGTTTTACTCCTCCAAACAGAGTGCGTCACTGGCAGCCTTGCTCAAGCTCAAAGAAGACATTCTCTGTCTTCCCGGCGTGTCTACACCGCAGCGAAATGAAGCCCAGCAAAGCTAATAGCAGAGCTACTGCAAGGGAATTTAGGTGCTAGCCATCAATTTATCCTTTACATAAACTTATCTCATGGATGCTTAGCATCGGCAGCCCGTGTGCTTTGGAAAGGAGAAGAAAACGTCACGACCCGTGGTTTCCCTGCCTTCTTTTTGACGTGACGTAAAAATACGAATGTGAAATATGAAATATTTTTGTATTTTGGCTGGGTATAGCAGATCGG
Organism: Triplophysa rosa; assembly: GCF_024868665.1. Taxonomy (NCBI): domain Eukaryota; kingdom Metazoa; phylum Chordata; class Actinopteri; order Cypriniformes; family Nemacheilidae; genus Triplophysa; species Triplophysa rosa. The sequence continues at coordinate 20,252,187 of NC_079891.1, forward strand.
ATTTATATCTGTTTAGCTTAGACACATGCCCTCTTTGGATATTAATCCTGGCAGGTGGAAAGCAAATGAAAGGCGATTCCTCTGGTGTTATCTCTGCATTCCTGGACATATCCGTGCCACCTGAAAGGGTGTTTTCTGCCGCGGGTTTAATTGTCAACAAGCTCCAGACTGTCACCACAACACGTAAACATGTTACTTTATTAAATAAAAACTCCCAAGTTTTGGATTGAGGTAGGCCTGCTATTTTTATTTGATGAAAAAACTTTGACGGAAAGAAACTTTGCCAGTTCGTCTGTGTTTTCCTTTTGTCATAACTTGTTAATTATTCAAGTTATTTTCTTGGCTGTTTATTTTATGCTTTGGATTTATATTATTTTTGTTTTTCTCTATTGTCCAAAACGCCGCAGGTTCGTGAAAATGCGATACTATGTGAATGCAGGTGCTGTTGTTGATCTATTCGTTATGCTGTTTGCATGTTAAAATAAACCTGTGGAAAAAATGTTTGTATTTTTAACGTGTCACAGACCCTCGTCAACTGTAGCTGCGTCTCATTTCGAAGTCTGCGTCCTCCGGATGTCGCATGCGAAGGCATATGAGACGCAGCATGTATTTTTATTTAATTCCAATTAATAAGTTAAATCTTATCAGTTAACGGTTAATGTTCGGATAACGAGTGCCGGTTCTCGGTTAGGGAAATTAACCGAAACGAGCATCCCTAATTACAAGCGTTTCATTATTCACCAAAACAGTGTAAACTTAAAGAACACAGTTTTCACTGTATTATCTCAATAAAGAATTGTTGAATATTATGGGGAAAAAGTGAGAAATTTACTATGTTTCTTTTGAAGACATAAGTGAAATAAAAGACTAGTAGTGGGTTCTGCTAGTTGAGACTTAATTCTGATTGGATCAAATTTCAGACAATCTTGTAATTTCCTGTTCCACTCAATTTGATGTAATTCCTTGGGTCCTATGAGAGCGAAGCAAGAGGAAAGGAGTGGTGGAGAAGGACAGACGGTTCAGGAAACAAGGGATCAGACAGGAAATCACAAAGGTATCACTGCACAAAAAGGGCGTGGCTTTGTCATACACGCATCACTTCCTTTTCTATGGGCTTCTTTAATGTCTACCAGACACGAGACGTGCAACAAATAAACACATACTTGCACCAGCGGAGCAACATCTCAGACAGGTGCAAAAAGACAAGGCGAATGAAACAGACAATAGGAGAGAGACAGACGATGTAATCTAAAATAGGAAATGAATGACAGTGAGTGACTCAGCTTTGACCTCCCATTCCCCAAAGACTGATGGACACCAAAATACTGAGAAGTCAATCACAGTACGCTTAAGGCAACATCAACTCGCTTACTGTGACAAACTGAGCGGAAAACAGCCATGACTATCTCTCTCTCATGTACACACACAACATCACTTTTAAAACATATGCACATCTATAAATACACAACATGAGCAATATCACCTCACACACATACCTCTACACACAGCATTTCCACTTCAAACACATAAACACAGCATGAGTACCTACAGTAACACACACACAAACTAGCAAAAGGATGGAAAACCACATGAAAATCAAAAGCTGCCTCAAACACTTACGAAAACCATCTGCTGTGTTGCAGATGCATATTTGTGTGCATTTTTAAGCAGCGTGTGTTTAACCCATTACAAACCCATATATTTATAAAGCAGGTAAAATTTTAATTAATTTTGATAAACGATCCAAAAAGAGCATCCTACTAACTCTTGTGCATACACAAACCCTCCGATCTAACAGTCAAAGAGTTTATGTATGCTGGGTACATACATGCATGCCCAAATTTTCACACGCCATCATTTTGCAAATCACTGCAGAGGCAACTTGGATGGCAAGCTTCTAGAAGCCAGGCTGCTATTTTTTACAGGAAGAAATCCAGTATCACACGAGAACTCCTGTCTCATGTATGACATTTACATACGTTTACATTTAGTCATTTAGCAGATGCTTTTATCTTTCATCTCACACAACATTAGTAGTTTGTAGACCAGACTTCTTTCTATTGAAATATTGCGTAATGTGTAAACCTCCATTGCCGATCAGTTGTGTAACGTGCACACAAAAGCAATTAAATGCTATCCCAGACAGTCACATAGTGTGAGAAGAAAAATCATGCAATATGTCCCAGCATTAATCCTTATATGGTCCTCGTTTCCTGTTTACACTACTGGTATTTGGGGTCAATATGACCCCAACAATTGATGAAGTAGGGCTGCATGATAATTTATTTCGATACCACTAAATCCTATTGAAATCAAGCTGGCTGCGATATGCAATGTGTCGATATTTTTTTTATGCGTAGCTTCTCCGTGAAGCACGTCTCTGGGATCAGTAGGAAATGCTGCTCGATCTAAAAGCAGTGCGAGTTTGAGTCGCTTACAATGTGCATTTGTAAAAGCAACACCCGTCAAACATGATCATTATAAATATACTTTATTATCATAAAAATACCTGAGGAGGCTTGAGGATTAGTGATGAAAACATGTCCTTGGGCATTTCCTAGATTCTAGAACGTGTTATGGTCTTCTGCAGTGCATATTTGGAGATTCCACATGAGAGCGCCCTCTGGCTTTCGGATGCAGCAGCATTTTCCCATACTTCACTCAAAAGCTGTGCAAAAATCACGTGATATTTATCGTCGGTTTATCGCGACAGCCCTATGATGAAGTAATTGTAAAAAATATATACATTTTTAACCAAATAATATATACTTTTTTGTTTACTTCTCATCTATTGATTAATGTTGTGTTTTGGGAGAAATTAAGTACTTTTGTACCTATTTACCACCAAATTCCTAAACTATACCATTAGCTTGAATGTGAAATCTGAAATTTTTATGAAAAAAATCACTTAAATTATTATCCAAATTTAATTGAAGTTGTTTATGGACATTGATCTAGGTCAGGAGTCTTCAACTAAAATTCCTTGAGGTCCAGTAAACGAACCCTCCTTACCAGCCGAGGTCCGGACAATTAAATACCTAAAAATATGAATAGATGTTTTTTTTATATCTATACGATGGCATAACGATGTCTGACAACAATATAATGAAGGAACATGTGCAAAATGCCCTAATCTCTAAACCTGCACTGAACATACATTCATTTCAACATCAACAACTTTAAAAGAAAACTAAAGTGTTGTTTTCTGCTGAAATGAGATCAGGGTTCCCACACTTTTATCAACACAAAATTCAAGGACTTTTTCTAGCACATTTTGGTCAAATTTAAAACTGTGTTTTTGTGCCATCGCCGGGCACTTTGGGAAAAGGATACCATTTTTTATGATTTCTCTCGTCACACAGAACCATTTCAGAAGTCTGTTAGCAAAGGGTACATGCAGTCACAGACATAAATAGACACCGCATTGAAGGCTTTGGCCTGTTGCTGTTATGGGTTCAACAATGCTGCCATATTGGAGAGGACAAGACATAAACAAAAGGGAGCTTCTTTGAATAAAAAGCAATACATAGATAATAGATAGTCAGACTTAGAAAATTGTTCATTGTTTTGAGGAATTTAGAAAATTCACACTGGTCAATTAGTGATTTGGCTTATTTTTCATAGTAACTGTGGAGACATTCCAATGCAAGTATGGGATACTGTACAGTACAGGCGCCCGCTTATTATAGAATAAAGGACTAAAGCGGAGACAAGTATCACACAGAAGGGGTTTCTTTTGCGATGACAACCGACTGGCTGTACATTATCTTGATTTTAACATGGCTACTTGCCTCAAGAGCAAATTATATCATGTATTATGTATTGATTTTAAATATTTTATTAAACCATTTCTAACAAATGCAAACCTACTGCAGGGAAAACATGTTTACTTTTGGTTTTTAACCAAGAAAAAAGTTTAAAAAGACAAACATTCAATTTGGTTTAATCATTTGTAAATATAATCTCATATATGTTATTATTATTGTACTTGTCAGAATGATTGTGCATTATTAGTTTTGATAATAAACAGATGAGAATGCCCTCAAGGAGCTTAATTCAAAGGGTTCTGCCCTTCAAAGGTAGTACAATATAAGTGAGTTTACTTCTGTTTGGAATTCGCCTTTCATTTGAATATTTTTATTTTTAATTTATTTATTTAGCATTCAATGTGACAAGTAATCAACGGTGACCTGAGGAGCGCTATGTACACTCAATGTCATCTGTCAATCTGTGTAAATAGTGCTCTGGAAAGTTTCAAGACATTATATAAAATAAATTGTAAATAAAAATATATGATATTACTGTATGATGATTATTATTACTGTTATATTCAAAATTAGGTACAAAGCAGTTTCTTAAAGATACAGGTCTCTGACGCGTGCAGGAATACACCAGCATTCAAACATTTCATTCCATCACGCTGATATGGTGAACTTGATCAAAAATGACTGAGCGACTTCAGACACAGCAAGCTCAAATAGCCAAACCTCCGCCCAAACACACAGCAAAAGTTTATTACTGCAACAGATAACACTGCTGGGAGCATGTTTTTGTTTTCGCTAAACCAATGCTATCTAGCTAGCATTTCAGTGTTTCTTAACATCCTAAAAACGATTCAAACTCTTAAGGCACATTCACTGACAAGAATAATGATAACTAATGAAATTATTCTTTAAATGAACGTAGCTGAAAAAAACGTATTTAGCAGTGGTTTAATACAACATATGTTTGACTGTATACGATGATCTTAACCATTTTGCTTGATGCATAACCTGCTGGTGTACTCCACATCTTAACTTTGATAAAACATATTTTTATTATAGCTCAAGTATCGTTGAATTTGCACTTCTCTGGCATTGAGCGAGTTAAATAACTCCACGCCTCTGACTGTTTTATGCAGGACTGCACATGATCACGATCCATCCGCTCAAAGCCTCTTTTTTTAAGTTCTTCCCGCTTTCCCCCAGATCATCAGCGTTGTTTTGTTCTGGCTTCGGCAACACACTGCGATGCAACTAACAAAATCTAGTTTGTTTAATTTAAGCACTTTCAAGTACCTATGTCTGTTTTCAAATACTTTCCAGTCCTTGAATTCATATGTCAGAAATTCAAATACTTTCAAGCACTTTCAAGAAGAGTGGGAACCCTGTGAGATTAACAAATAGCAGCATCAAGTTGTGAATGATCATCCTCTGATAACATTTCAGCTCTTCTTGTGGTTGTTGCAGCTGAAAGGGGGGGTTGTTTAATTTTTTTTAGTTCATGTCTTTATTTTCCTTCTAAAAGTGTTTCACAGAAGCCTCCATGCACTCTTTTCCTTTTTTCCCATCAGTAAAGGGCTTTTTATGTTTTCCTAAGATCCACTGTATTCTTAGGGATCATTCATATATGTTGGTTTTTGGGCAGTAAGTGAGTGAGGGAGGACCCGTGTAGATCGCTCCTACTGGGCTTTGAGCTAATATATTTTCCGTGTCCTTACCTCGGACTGCTGCGGGTAAGTTTCTTCAAAGTGTCCACGTCTAATTTCATAATGCCGTTTAAGGTTTCCAATTTTGACAACCGCAACAGACTCCGAGCAAATGAGACAAACCGGTCTCGACTCGAGTCTGTCTCGACTCTCTTCACTCAACGACATCTGAACTAGTGACAGTGCGCATATGTTAACTGTCCGTGGCGCCGTAGGACCCAAACTGCTACTGAGCGGACCTTGATGTGCCTGGTATAAATTTTATTGCATTAGAAAATAATGTTAAGCGTTCATTTTTTTTTTTTATTATGTCAAAAGTCTTTGAGGTCCGGACAGACGCATCCCGCGGACCGCATTCGGACCGGAGTCCGCTAGTTAGTGACCCCTGATCTAGGTCTTAGGTGTAGAATTCTGCCATCTGCTGGTTAGAGATAAACCTAAAAGGATTTCAGTAATAAAAAAATATTTTGACCAGCAGAGGGTCATGGAGAGCCATTCATTTTACTGGATGTGGCCAATTGCTTGTATCACAACTTTTGTGATACATTTTGTGAATTTATGTATATTTAAATGATAGAAAAGAGATAAAAAATAAATATTCTTTCAAATAGTCAATTTTTTTAGTTTTTGATGCATTTTGAAATGCCAGCTTTGTAACTTGTGCGCCTGAAGATCTCCCTGGCCCTGTGGAGGTAGGTGTGTGTGTGCGTGTATGTATGTGTGTGCGTGTATGTATGTGTGTGCGTGCGTGTGTGTGTGTGTGTGTGTGTGTGCGTGCGTGTGTGTGTGTGTGTGTGTGTGTGTTCGTGCGTGCGTGCGTGCGTGTGTGTGTGCATGCGTGAACATGTCTTTTCTACATTGCATTTGAGCTCTAGTACAATGTCTTCATTTCGGTTTTAAAATTTTCAGATTTATGCCAGATTCATTGATGAAAAAAATATTTTTTCGCATTTCCCATTCATTTTCAATTGGGGTCATATTGACCCCAAATACCAGATTAGTAAAAAACTATAACAGATAGGAATAGATCCTAATATAGATAGGAAATGTAGAAAAGTCACAAAATCTTATTCCACTGAGAAGAAGGGAACCATTTTGACCTCCAACTTGATTGGGGTCATATTGATCCCAAGGAGAGGTTGAGGCCCGTTCACACAAAGGATGATGACTATAGCGATGAAGATTAAAGATAAATTTATAACAATTTTAACTTTAAGAGAATAACACAATCCACACCTATAACAATAGTGAGGAATCATATCTTTGGGATCACAGTTGCATATTAACAGCAAATTAAAATAGCAATTTAAAGCGGCCATTCCCCCTTGATGCCAATTTTCAAACTTTAGCTAGTGTGTAATGTTGCTGTTAGAGCATAAACAATATCTGCAAAATGATAAAGCTCAAAGTTCAATGCCAAGAGAGATATTGTCAGAATTTGCTTTTCAAGGACTACAGAGAAAGGCTGGAATCGGACTACAGCCCTATACTACCCGAGTAAATGATGTCACTATTCCGAGTTTTTGAAAAACCTTCGCCCAAAGGAATATTCCAAAAAAGGGGCGAGGCCTTCCTTAGAGAAGAGGAAGAGCCGCTGGAGTAGTGTTTGGTCAGTGTTTGGTACAATCAGAGTTTGTAAACATTTGACTGAGCTGCGCAATTAATTACTTTCACCTTCATCACAGTCCTACAGCTGGTATTAAGAATTCTGTTACACACATTCTAAGATAACCAACAGTGAAATAACAGCTTCCATGACTTAAACTTCGGCTGTGAAAGCTGTTCTGTGTAATACACTGATATTGTGTGTGTGTGTGTGTGCGTGCGTGCGTGCGTGCGTGCGTGCGTGCGTGCGTGCGTGTGTGTGTGTGTGTGTGCGTGTGCGTGCGCATACCTCTAAAACACTTCTATGAAACGTCCTTTGAAGTCCTGCTTGCAAATGTCTCCTAGTTAATCTGCTTGTTTTATTATCCAATTTAGGTCCAATATAAAAAGGCAAAACTAACGCTTCTGTTATTAGTGTTAATTAATATAACTGGTCTGACCCAATCGGTCTGGTGTCATTTCCCTCGCCATACGGAAAAAATTGCAATCTCTAACAAAGACTGACGTTTCCACATGCACTAGCAGACATCCGTTACACTTTGATCGATCCGCATGCGTTTAACTGATGAAGTGAAGTTGACACCATTGTTACCGTTTACTGCTAAAAGCCAAAGCTTATGAATACACGTGAACTAGGGCTGGGCGATGTGTTTAAAAAAAAAGATCGATTATCGACTTTAAAATCATTGCGATGTCCGATAATATCGGGTGTGTTTGACTTCATGCAACGTTGCGCAGACGATCAATCTGCGGATACGGACCGGGAGGGAATTCGTTCTGGACCCGCCAAGTGCCAAACAAACACGCATGCACATACACACACACACACACACAGACACGCTACGCGCACCACAAACCAGTGTTGCAGTGACTTCTTTCATTAGGTAAAGCGCGTAGATAAACCATAGCTTTTATGCAGTAGAAAAATGTTGCAGGTGTCTTGAAATTTCATTTTACCCGTCAGAATATCCTACCAGGCACACGCACATCAATGTTACTTCATTTTTTTGGGCTATAAAATCATCCTACCTGTTTATTTTATACTGTTACGGGAATATGATAGTGTATTTTCGTTGTTAAATCATTCTACATATAGTACAATTTGATTGGGTGTTGTGCTGTAAATTAATCCTACATGTTTATTTTATGCTGGTAGGATCTGACAGCTGTATTTACGCTGTAAATTTATTTTATGTGTTTATTTTAAGATTGTAGGACTATCTATCTGACAGGGTATTTTGCATTGTAAAATCATTCTACCTGTTTATTTTTTCGATGTGGTTTAGATTATATTAAGTTTTGCCCTGCGATAGGAAAATCTGACAGGGTAGGACCATTCGAACACCGGTACAGCCCCGCGAGCTTGAGGTTTTGCTTTGCCGATGCAGCTCGTCTTTCTCTTGATCTATCTGTGCAGCGACCGACAGAAAACAGCAGCACTTTAAACTGACGTTTCCAAAATTCTGTCACTGTTACTGACTGCCTGGGCATATGAACATGAATGTTCACGCTAAAGCCTACATCGCATGATAATGTTATAACGCGTATTTTCCATTATTATCAATTATCGTCTGGTATCTGTATGTTGTAATCGACATAGGGATATTTGCAAGACATCGGCGATATACTATAACGGGGTGTCCAAAGTCAGGCCCGCGGGCCAATCACGGCCCGGGGATGAATTTTAAGCGGCCCGCAGCGTGTCTATTAATTTGTATTTAAGGCGGCCCGCAACACAAATCATGCACGTTTTACAATGTCAACAGAAGGTGGCAGCACTAGATTTCAGGGCCAATTGTAGTGAGAGGCCGAGTGAGTGACAGTTAAACCGTTAGGATGCCACAATGGCAATGTCAAAAAAACGCAAAGTTGATAAGGAGGGCCGTCGATTTAATGAGCGCTGGAAATCTGAGTATTTTTTTACAGAGAGTCGTAATAATTGCGTTTGCCTATTATGCAACGAGACTGTATCGGTTCTGAAAGAATATAACGTGAAGAGGCATTACGAGACAAAGCATGCAAACTCATATCAGAGCTTCTCCGGCAGCGAACGAGAGGATAAAGTTAAACAGTTAGAAGCCTCTCTAGTTGCCCAGCAGCGATGGTTTATCAGGGCAAAAGAGTCCAATGAAAACATTACCAAAGCAAGCTACGAGGTGGCAATCCTTATCGCTAAACGTGGAAAACCTTTCTCTGATGGCGAGTTTGTTCAAGATTGTGTAATGAAAATTGCGGAAAACATCTGTCCAGATAAGAAGCAAGAGTTTGCGAATCTTTGCCTTGCTCGCAACACTATCGCATGGAGAATTGAAGAAATATCATCCGACATCAAAAGACAAGTGACAGAACGCGGGCATAATTTTTATCATTTTTCTTTGGCATGTGATGAGAGTGTTGATATTTCAGACACTGCCCAGCTGCTCATTTTTTTGAGAGGAATCGACGAGGACATAAACATCACAGAAGAGCTGCTGGACCTCAAATGTATCAAGGGCCAGACACGAGGTGTGGATTTAATGCAGTGTGTGTCTGAAGCAGTTAATGACATGAAACTGCCCTGGGAGAAATTAAGCGGAATCGTTACCGATGGGGCGCCCGCTATGACGGGAGAAAGAAGTGGATTAGCATCACTGCTATGCAACAAAGTCAGCGAGCAAGGGGGCAATGCCGTTAAACTACATTGCTTAATTCACCAACAAGTACTGTGCGCAAAATGTCTGAAGTTTGATCATGTTGTTTCACCAGTGGTAAAAGCCATTAACTTCATTCGTGCCAAAGCTTTGTACCACCGCCAGTTTCAGCAGTTTCTCTCTGACATAGAGGCGCAATATGGAGATGTTATTTACCACAACGATGTAAGGTGGCTTAGTCGGGGAATGCTCTGCAGCGTTTTTTCTTGCTTCGGAGAGAGATAGGCCAGTTTTTGGACGAAAAGGGACATGCAATGAAAGAACTGTCGGACCCTAAGTGGCTCACGGACTTTGCGTTCGTAATTGACATTAACAAACACCTGAATGCATTAAATGTCAACCTTCAAGGAAAAGACGCAGTGGTGAGTCAGCTGTATTCACACATCAAGGCGTTTGCAACTAAACTTCAACTGTTCAAAACACACCTGTCACAGAGTGAAATCAACAACTTCACATTTCCCTGCACTTAAAGAAGTAATGGACTTTTTCCCAGAAGAAACAAGTGGGCAAGTAGGGAATTATGCAGAGGTGATCGAAGCCCTCTTTGCTGAGTTTAACTGGCGTTTTAAAGATTTTACCATAATCGAGAAAGATATGCATCTCTTCGCGTCTCCTTTTTCCGTGGATCCCGTTGATGCTCCGCATGAACTGCAACTAGAGCTCATTGACTTGCAGTGCGATGATGAGTTGCTGTCATCATCAGCTCTCGCAATTAGACTTTTATCGACAACTAAACAAAGAGAAATTCCCCAAACTGCGAGCACTTGCCAAGAGAATGTTGAGCATTTTTGGGTCCACGTACATTTGTGAACAGACTTTCTCTGTTATGAACTTGAACAAAAACCGTTTGAGGTCCAGAATAACTGATGCCCATCTGCGAGACATTTTGCGGGTTGCGACCGCGGCTGTCCAGCCAGATCTCGCAAATGTGCTACAGTGCAGATCGCAGTTCCATCCATCGCACTGATTTGTTCAGTTTTCAGGTGATGATTGTTACAGTGTTACCTGTTTCATTCAATACTTAAAATGTATTATTTTCTAGTGTCACTAAGCTCGAGCTATACATTTTCATCTGTACATTTAATCCATATTTTACATTAATGCAGTTTACGTAATTGTTTAAAACCCTTGATGTTTTGTTGAGTTTGCAGGTAATTGTTACAATGTACAATAATTTATTCATTTTTTACTTGCCACAATTTGTTGAGTTATAACTTTCTCTCTATACATTCTATCCATATTTTTATACTAAATCAGTTTGTAATTGATTAAACCCTGATGTTTATAGGCCTATCATCCCTCCATTGAGGTGTTGAATTTGCATGTGACTGTTAAAATGTTACCTAAAATCTTAACCTTTTACTGCTACAGTGTCGCACTTCGTTTGAGCTATACTTTTAATACACACATTTTCATCCATATTTTATTAAATTTATGTAACGCTGATGTTTTGTTTTTATATGTGCTCTGACCTAAAAATAAATCATTCTTAATTAAGAGTTAAGACCATGATTAGCATAACAATAAAATGCACAAAAGCATTAAAAAATAAAAGTATACGGCCCCCATGTGTATTGACAACATGGAATCTGGCCCCCTTAAGAAAAAGTTTGGACACCCCTGTACTATAACATCATCACATCGCCCAGCTCTAATGTTCACTGAGAGGGGGACCGGCCAATCACGCCTGAGAAGCGTAAGCTCACTGATATGGTATGGATGGGACATCTTCAGACACACGCTCTAAGTGGGGAACCAATCACAACAGACCTGGTCAGCTTTACCAATCAGAGCGTTTCGGAAGGAGGGATTTTATATAGACCGGAAGAAATTCAGTCGTTTTGTTAGAAGAGGGACAGTGGTGAACAATAGACTTGAAATATGTGAAATATAAAGCTTTTTTTTAAAAACTAGAAATATGAACATCCATTGTTAAACACGCAAAAAACAATCAAAGCTTCAAAACCAGCAAAAGAATGGCTCGTTTAAAGGGATATTTCACACAAAAAAAATCTGTCATCATTTACTCACTCTTGTCATTTCAAACCTGTATGACTTACTTTTTTCTGCAGAACACAGAAGATATTTTCAGGAATGTTGGTAACCAAACAGCGACGGTACCCATTCACTTCTATTGTATGGAGTAGGGATGCACAATAAATTATCAGCCATATCGGAATCGGCCGATAAATGGTCATTTTAATGTTATCGGTATCAGCTAGGGCTGTCACGATTATTAAATAATCGTCTCATCGCGATTGTTTGACCTCATCGCGATGGTTTCAGATCATCGCAATTATTGCATATCTCTATAGAAGACACTAGGGGGAGCTGTAGTGCATCTGCATATTGCATATTTTAGTGCATACAGTATATTGTAACTAACGCATGGTAATACTTGTAAAATGTACCACCACAACACAATCACTTAAAAAAAAAAACTAAAGCATATACCATAAAAATAACCTGCAGTACAATTTAATATTATTTCAGTGTGAAAACCAGTCTACCAAAATCTCATTAACATAGAAGTAAACTTTTATTGTAGTCTTGCAAGTGAGAAAAAAACAGACTAGAAGCTTTTCTATGACTGATAGTATTTTAATGGTGGCTTCAATTCACCCTGATCAATTTACTTCATTTACAAGTATTTGGTGGTTGTATTATTGACAGCTAAAAGCCTAAACCTTAAATATATGATGACCCATTTTTTTCTGATGTATTTCCAAGAAACATAGTCTTTATATTCAGAACAATATGGTCGTTTCAAAGTTGAATAAAAAAGTATGAGAATTAAAAGTCAAAGCTCTTAAACAGACAATTAATCGCCATAATCGTCAAAGCTCTAAAACAGACAATTAATCGTCATAATCGCAATGATTTATTAGACAATTATTCGTCAGCCAAATTTCATAATCGTGACAGCCCTAATGGTAAGTTTCATTCTGTAATTGAGCTTGAATATTACACTCCTTGATGATGATGAAATTCAGTTATTAAATACGCGACAAGTACATTTCTTTGCTTTTATTTCGTTCCACACCATGATCAACCCTAGAATCGTTACACAAGGAGACAAACCCAAAAAGCAAGTAACAGAGATGCACAGCAGTGTGTATATCGAACACTAACTGTAACAGAGACAGTATACCCGCAGAGCCGAGAGGATTTTTCCAAAAACTGACGGGATATAAAACAGACATTGAATACATACAGTGGCTTGCAAAAGTATTCAACCCCCTTCATTTTATTCACATTTTGTTATGCTGCTGCCTTATCTTAAACTACTTTAAATGATTATTTTTTTACATTAATCTACACTCCATGCACAATAATGACAAAACAAAAAACTGATTTTTGACAGCTTTGCAAATTTATTAAAAATAAAAAAAAAATAAGTACATTGCATAAGTATTCACACCCTTTTCTGGGACACTTGAAATTTAGCTCAGAAGCATTAGTTTTGCTTGTTAATGTTTCTACACTTCGAGTGGAGTTAACCTGTGCCAAATTCAATTGAATAAGTATGATTTGGAGCGGCACATACCTCTCTATAAAGGGTGCAACAGCTGAAAATGCATATCAAAGTAAAAACCAAGACATGAGGTCAAAAGAACTGCCAGTAGAGCTTTGAGACAGGATTGTATCAAGGCACAGATCTGGGGAAGACTTCTGAAAAAAATCTGCTGTATTGAAGGTTCACAGAAGCATGTAGCCTCCATTTATCCTCAATGAAAGAGGTTTGGAACCACCAGATCTCTTACTTGAGCTGACCTCCTGTCCAAACTGAGCCATCGATGGAGAAGGGTCTTGGTTAGAGCGGTGACCAGAAGCTGATGATCACTCTGGTTGAGCTCCATGATCATATGTGACCCTGGATCACAAAACCAGTCTTAAGTAGCACGGGAACATTTTTAGTAAAAGACAAAAATACATTGTGTGGGTCAAAATGATCGATTTTTCTTTTATGCCAAAAATCATTAGGATATTAAGTAAAGATCATGTTCCATGAAGATATTTTGTAAATTTCCTACCTTAAATATATAAAACTTTATTTTTGTGAGTGGATGGTCTGCCACAGTGCCCCTGATTAACAACTTCAAAGGCAATTTTCTCAATATTTTGATTTTTTTGCGCTCTCAGATTCCAGAGTTTTAAATGGTTGTATCTCAGCCAGATATTGTCCTATTCTAACAACTCATATATCTATAGAAAGTTTATTTATTCAGCTTTCAGATTATGTAAAAATCTCAATTTCGAAATATTGACCCATAAGACTGGTTTTGTTGTCCAGGGTCACATATATGGAGATTGGAGAAACTTACAGAAGGACAAACATCACTGCAACACTCCATCAATCTGGGCTTTATGGCTTAGTGGCCAGACTCAAACCTTTGCTCAGTGAAGACACATGGAAACTTGAAATATGCAAAAACATACTTCAACGAATCTTTCAAACTGTCAGAAACAAGATATTCTGGTTTGATGATTCTCAGATTCATGCATCATGTCTGGAGAAAATCAAGCACTGCTCAACACCTGTACAATATCGTCTTAACAGTAAAGTGTAGTGGAAACAGCATCATGATGTGGGGGTGTTTTTCAGCTTCAGGGACTGTACACAAAATACGGAGATAATGATCATGAAAACCTAGCCCAGAACAGTCAGAACCTCGGACAGGGCAGAAGGTTCATTCTCCAACATGACAATGATCCTAAGCACACAACTAAAACAATGCAAGAGTGGCTTATGGACAACTCTGTCTATGTCCTTGAGTGGCCCAGCTAGTGCTTGAACCCAACTGAACATTCTCTGTAGAAACCTGAAAATGTCTGTCTACTGATGATCTCCATCCAACCTGACAAGAGTTTGAGAGGATCTGAGGAGAAGAATGACAGAAAATTGCCAAATGCAGATGTGTAAAGCTTTTCACATCATACCCAAAATGATTTGAGCCTGTAAAGGTGCTTTAACCATTTTCTGAGTTGAGGGTGTGAATACTATGCAATGTACTTATTTATGTTTTTTATTTTTAATAAATTTGCAAAGCTGTCAAAAATCAGTTTTTTGTTTTGTCATTATTGTGCATGGAGTGTAGATTAATGTAAAATAATAATAATTTAAAGTAGTTTAAGATAAGGCAGCAGCATAACAAAATGTGAATAAAACGAAGGGGGTGTGAACACTTTTTCAAGCCACTGTACATGAATCCCTAGTATGGAGACAAAACCAACGCAAGTGCTTGGGTGCCACTGTTGTTCGTTTACCAACATTTCTTCAAAATATCTTCTTTTGTGTTCTGCAGAAGAAAGAAAGTCATTCAGGTTTGAAACCTTGAGGATGAGTTAATGATGACACAATTTTCATTTTAGGGTGAACTAACCCTTAAATGGCTTGCACATTTTCAATACATTGGCACACACTTTTGTCCAAAGCAACCTACAGAACCTTCAAGATATACTGTACATAACATTACATTAGTATACATTTTTATTTTACATCTATTATTCTTGGTATGAACAGGCCTTACAGATCAGGGTGAAACGAAAGTAGGACATAAGTCTCATACTAAGTCTGACTCAGTAACAGAAATAATAGTGAACACCTATTGCATAATTCTATTTCCATCCTTTATATTCAATATTATAAAAATATTAGAGCGCTTCCATTGACACATCAACATATAACCACTGAAATCCTGAAACACTGTAAACTTGTACACTTGCCACCAGCTCATTTGGTCTAGAGTTCTAAGAACAGCTGTAACTTAAACACACAGTAAACCCAATAGCGCCCACACAACTTCTGAAGATGTTTCTGTAGTTATGATTAGCATCTGCACTATTTTGCTGAAATGTACTACATGCATTTGGCAGACGCTTTTATCCACAGCGGCTTACATTGCATTGTCGTGGCCTAATGGTTAGAGAGTTGGACTCATAACCAGAAGGTTGCCGGTTCGATTCTCAGGGCTGGTGGGTAATGACTGAGGTGCCCTTGCAAGGCACCTTACCCCTACTTGCTCACCGGGCGCTGCAGTGATAGCTGCCCACTGCTCCGGGTGTACGTGTGTTCACGACTTGCTGTGTGTGTGTTCACTACTCTCTGGATGGGTTAAATGCAGAAGTCACATTTCGGGTATGGGTCCATACCTGACAAATAGGTCACTTTCACTTTCAGTCAGTCAGTCAGCTTCCTCTTGTAGAATCTTGTGAGCTGTTTGCAGTTCATTGTTTATTTGCTTTGTAGTACATTCAGACCCTTTGGTATCTCTGGTACCTTTGGCATCTGTCTGTTGTGTTGTGCTATTCTCACAAACGTTCTTGCAGCGGAGAACAGAAAGGTTTCTTCATTTTACAGCTTTCTGATCAGATGATAAAACAAGTGTTTAGCCACAAAAAACTTTATCAAAACCACAGTTATTCTACAGAATACTGAAGACGATGAAAGAGATGTTTTTGTTTAAAATGATAGTTCACCCCAAAATGAAAATTCTTCTCTAAAACTCTAAAATTTCAAACCTGTATAACTTTCATCTGTAGAACACAAAATATGTTTTAAAGAATGTTGGTAACCGTACCACGGTGGTACCCACTGGCTTGCATTGGTTGTTGACAATATTCTTCAAAATATCTTCTCGTCTTCTGCAGAACAAAGAAAATTCATACAGGTTTGAAATTACAAGACAGTGAGTAAATGATGACAGAATTTTAGCCAGACCACTAAAACCATGCGAATGAAGAGACCTACCTAACAGGTCAAGATCCAACTAAGATTTCATCCACACAATCTCACACGTCAACGCTTCACTTTCAGAAGTAACCCACTGACAGCAATATGATCCAGCATTTGTCCCTGTTCTGTCAAATCCATCAATCTAAAGCAGCATGTGGAAAACATGCATCCAGTTGCAGCAACACGACTACAATAAAAACAATGTGACGATAAAACATTTGATTTTCTATGTTTAGAATAAGATTACCGACATCCAATATTTCTACACTTAGCTACAAAGGTCTCATCATGCTCATACAACATTAAGAAACTGAGAGAAAGGAACTAACTTATCAAGCTTCGTTGAGTAATATTATCTCTCTTATTTACTAGCAACCAATAATGTCACTGCAGAACATAAAAATACCTGTCAGCAAAGCCTGTTTGTTGCTTCATTATCCTTCATTTTTGTAGTTGAGCTAAAGGAGACTCTTTTCTCACTAATGTTTCAATAAACTTTTGATTTAATACAAATTCTAAAGTCTTATACAATACTATTATGAACCATTAGCTGTTTACAATTAAAATGGATTTAATGGTGTTTTACTGGTTCCCATTGGCCAGATAACACCAACAGAACCCAACAAAACCACTAGAGACTATTATAGTTTCCACTTAAAACAAATACAACAGCCAATATGACCAATAAATCCTGTGTTGTAATTTCTCTGATGGTTTCTGTTGTTTTTAGCAGGGATGCTTGTGTGTAAATATTTATTACTAGAATACTATCATTTCTAGTGTTCAAATGTAAAAATGCAATACGGCATACTGCTATCATGGGGCTTACGAGCCTGTAAATGTGACTTATAAAATATTACCAAAATGTGTGCTGATATTTAGGGCTGCAACAACTAATCTATAAAATCGATAATAATCGATAATGAAATTCGTTGACAACGAATTTCATTATCAATTATTTGGTCTGTGACGTCACTTGCGAGCTGCGCAGTTATAAATCAAGCGCGTCTTCTTCCCTTTTAAAATTACCGTTTAGATGCGTCTCTCCGTGCAGCATGAGCTGCGCAGTTTTAAAGTCAGACGTCTCTCTACGTGGATGCGTCTTTTCGTGCAGCGCGAGATGCGCAGTTTTAAAGTCCCACGTGTCTCTCCCAGTGTTGGGGGTAACGCGTTACAAGTAACGTGCTTTACATAATCAGAGTACTTTTTTAAGTAACGAGTAATGTAACGCAGTTACTTTATAAATTTACATATCAATACTCGAGTTACTTTGTTTTTCAAGTAACTTAAGTTACTTTTCAGTCTAATCATTGATTTATATGAAAATTTTTTGTTGCAGAAGTGAAATTCTGAATTAAAAGTAGTGTAGACATGATCGCACATGCTTGCACAGAAAACATCAGAGTGTTGCCATGTCTGCAGTGCTGCAGTGTTCCGGCTTCGTTTTGTTGCGCAAATCTGGCAACCCTTGACACAGCGATGGGAGGCCAGAGCTAAGATGCGGAGCTATAGTGTGGCCGCACTCGCCACCATGGACAAAATGCCTGCAAATTCCGGTCATGCTCAATAGACAACTTTCAGATCGTGAAATTAGCGCGAGTCACGAGTCGCAACAGCAATCCATTGTCCTGCAAATGCTGATCATGTTTGGAAGATAACTTTCAGATCGCGAAATTAGCGCAAGTCATGACACGCAACAGCAACCAATGGTCACATGCCTCTTGAATGTAAACATAAGCTGTGTTCGACTGTTTGTGGCGCTGCACGCACAGACAGATCTGCAGATTTAAAATGGGCACGGTCACTGTTTAAAGAAGGGTTGGGGAGTGGGCGGAGCACGGGAGAAAGAGAGGAAACAACTGTCATCTGTTAGTCTCCTCACCAAATACCAGCATAAATACAACATAATGTTAAATGTCATTTTCCTCTCAAAATAATATTATATAATATTAGTAATATATTATATATTAGATTAATCATAACTTCTTATAACACTATCGAGTTGTTTTGGCTCAACAAAGTGCTCAGCAATGCAAAGAGGGTCTGTCATATCACTTATACATTATTTTTAAATCCTAAAAAAAATCCACCCATATTTGCCGGCCAAAAATCCTCCTTTTCCCACACAGTGTTATACGACTAGTGATGCAGCGATTACCGTGGTTCACTATTAACCACGCTTAAAAACGTCACGGTTAATTAATCGTAAAGGCTCCATTACACTGCATGTTTCTGTTGCACGGAACAGAAACGTTGCAACTTGCACAAAATTAAATCAAAGTTACACCAGCGGTGCACCAGAAAGAGCCGTGCTTATCAGAGACACGGAGGCCACGACACACACTAGATTAACTATGGCAGAGAGACCAAACAAACAGCCAATCTTACATGTACATTCGCAATCAAGGCTGTAGCGGTGACAGTTGGGCTTTCAGTGCAATATAAACAAACAAAGCGGCCTGTAAGTTAACGGAGTAGCACACCGGACGACAAGCGTCGCTTCGAGGACGGCTAACAGGATGCATACATTCTGGATGCATACATTCTGGATGCGTACATTCTGGATGCGTACATTCTGTACGCGCAATCTCAAATTCAAAGTCTACTCCTGATGCAAGTTGAACCAATTTAACTTATTTTATGCTATTATTTAGTGAATAGGCTCTTTATCACGTTGATAAATCCATTATAGTTTGCTTTAAACAAAAACAGTGTGGAAACAAAAAGCATGTGATCCGTGCACACTAGCTCTTAAAGGGACAGCAGCATAATAAATGTATCTGTTTTAATGCTCATCAAACAACAAAAAGCTAAGACAAAACAGACTCACTGCTCCTGACTGATCAACTTTAATAACTTTAATATGGTTTGATCTATATTTCAGTATACTGTGAAGACTATGATATGTTATTTTACATTTGACTCCTTTATTCAGTTTCTGTACCTAATAACCAGTTAGACCAACCTGAAACACCTAAAAAGCACTTTTAATTTTATTTGTGTGTTTGCTTTATTACATTTATTTGTGCTATTGCTCATAATTTGATCATTTTTTCTAATTTTATTACTAACTGATTGACTATTATTATTAGAGTTAGGCTAATAGTTTTATGGTATTATGATCTTATTTATTAAGATTGCATAGGTTAAAAAACAAATTAATAACTAGACATTATTATTTATTTATTACTTTTTGTGGCGGGCAAGTAAAATTTTGGTCAGGGCCAGTAAAAATGTAGAAATTAATGTATGCGTAACAATCGTCATAATTGTGCAACCGTGATTATTCCTCAAATTATAATTGTACCAACCAAATCTATAATCGTTGCATCCCTATATATGACTGGAAACTACTCTGCTGTCCCAAAAGCTCACCAGCGCCATCTTGTGCAACTAGCCGCGCTGTTAAAACACAATAAATATGGAGAGTGACACCGAAGTTAGTAGGGCTGTGTATTGGCAAGTGACTCCCGATACGATACATATCACGATAGATGGGCCACGATACAATATATTGGTATGTATTTCGATACGATACACATTTGCGATATATTGCAATACTTTAAATAGAAAATGTAAAAAGTAGAGCTAGAAATACAACATGCTGTGCACCACCGGGGGTTTTCTGTAAGGATAAGTGTAAAAACATCCCTTACCTCTGCAGAGTGGCCATGATGTGCGATGCATGGACCTTTAGATCAGAGGTTTGGGTTCTCAAACTGTGGATTGCGCCCCTCAAGTGGGTAGCACAGGGGAATAAGGTGGAATAAGGTGGGTCACGCAAGTCACTTGGCTGTTGTGGTGCATTACAGTTAAAACACTGAACATGGGCAGTATAAAACCCCTGGTTCATCCGTGCTGTAAATGCGCTGGTGTCACATCCGTGAAAGCACAATAAATGTCATTGTTACTTTTCTTAATAAACTTTTTGTCTAATGCACTGTCTGCAGTAGCCAAGTGACTTGTGTCATGACTTGCGAAGCCTACAAACAGCATTATTTTATATAACTCATTACTCCATTACTTATTTTGAAAACCAAAGCACACCCACACATCAGCTCTGAGTAGACATGTGCCCAGTTAACCGCGGTTATCACTAAATCCTGCTGAAACTGAGCTGGCTGCGATAATGCAAGGTATCGTTTAATTTATTGATGCTTAGCTTGTCCTTGAAGCACGGCTCTGTGATCAGTAGAAATGCTGCTCTATCTAAAAGCAGTGCGAGTTTGAGTCGCTTATGACGTGCATTTGAAAAAGCAACACCCGTCAAACATGATCATTATAAATATACTTTATTATCATAAAAATACCTGAGGAGGCTTGAGGATCGGTGATAAAAACATGTCCTTAGGCATTTCCTACTACTACGTGTGTTATGGTCTTCTTCTGCAGTGCGTATTTGGAGTTTCTGCATGAGAGCGCCCTCTGGCTTTCGGATGCAGCAGCATTTTACCGTACTTCACTCACAAGTTGTGCATAAATCACGTGATATATATTTTCTGTTAACTGGGCATATGTCTAGCTCTGAGAGCTCCAAGCGTTCTTATATTTTTCGCCATGCTCGCTTCCACTTACTTTTGGCCGTATGTATATGACATGATTTTTAAAAAATATTGATAGTAGAGGTATCATTATCGATACACTATCAAAAAAACAAAATATTGCGATAGTTACATGTATCGATATTTTTGCACAGCCCTAGAAGTTAGCAGTGTCAACAGTAGGCAGAGCTCTGATGAGGTGGACTGGTGAGAAAATAATTTGAAATGTGTTTTTTAAAGAAAATAAAGGTGTTATAGACTATATAGGATTGTTAAATGCATTACAGTGTTAAACACTAAAGAACAGCAAAGTCTGGAAAAGCATGAGCATCAGTTAGGTGAGAAAAAGTAACGCAAAAGTAACGCAAAAAGTACTTTCAATTATTTTCCACAAAAAGTACACAAGTACCGTATGAGTTACTTTTTTTATAGAGTAACTCAATATTGTAACTTTTTACTTTTAAAAGTAACTTTCCCCAACACTGGTCTCTCCGTGCAGCGCAAGGTGCGCAGTTTTAAAGTCAGACGTGTCTCTCCGTGGATGCGTCTCTCCGTGCGGCACAAGTTGCGCAGTTTTAAAGTCAGACGTGTCTCTCCTAGCATGCGTCTCTCCATGCAGCTCGAGGTGCGCAGTTTTATAGTCAGACGTGTTTTGCATGCATCTCTTCAAGCTGCGCAGTTTTAAAGTTTAAAGCCGAGAGGTGTTTTAAATGACAAAATTTAAGATTATATTAGTAAAACCCAATTTGTGGCGTTTGCACTTTGCAAAGTACATAATAGGCCAAATACCCTGATTTGGTGGTTTATTTAGTTCAGAGGTGGGAAGTAACGAAGTACATTTACTTGAGTACTGTACTTAAATACACCTTTTGAGTATCTGTACTTAAGTTTTACTTTTTCTGTTTACTTTACTTCACTACATCTGAATGACAAATATCTCACTTTTCATGGCACAAAAAATTATTTCCTTGGCCGACCCTCCCCTCGCTCCCACGTTTGGGAGAGACTATTGTCAGTTGCTTCGAATAGTATGACACACCTGAATCAACTTACCAGGTGTGTTAATTATGGAGACATTCACAACAGTTTGGGAGAAGGCTAATGAGTTCAGTTGTGTATACTTTTCCCATATCTGATTTAGTTATTATAAGCAAAAGATGTAATTACATTTTATCCGATTAATCGAAAAAATAATCGTCCAAGTAATCGATTATCAAAATAATCGTTAGTTGCAGCCCTACTGATATTCTGCAAACATTCTACTGTACGTAGAATCAACACATGACAACAATCTTTTTATTCAAATAAACACGTCGTTTTCTTGAAACACTCTCTGGTGAAAGATTTGTCATTACCTGATTCTAACACATGATGTTCATCACAAGCTTAACATATGTTTACCCAATAAATCAAACAAAAGAGAAACTTGCTGAGTCAGAGTAATTCTGAAACTATGTACTGTTCCTCAGTTTATTGTAGAAATGTATCCAAAACACAACTCTCTCTCTCCCCTGGGGCAAATAATTAAAGACAAAACAAGTCCACAGACTCAAAAAGTCCACTTTCATAAAGGTTAATTATAGCAACTGGAAAACTAATTAAGATCATCATAGTTTTTGTGGAAATTGAATACTGGCACTGTCATGTTTATAATGAGAACAGCAGAAAGTTGCCTCATAAATCAAACATTTTAGGGAGTCTTATAAGACCCAGGTCAGGACACATGTCAGTTATGTTAATTAAATGCCATTTTGGCCTCTCTCTCTCCATCAAAAAGCATGATTATTAGTATTTCTAAGTTGGTGTATATTTAAGAAGAGGCAGCTCCTGTGTCCTAAAACTTATTAAATAACCCAAAACTGCTAGGCAGCTCAGTGAACAGCCTTAAGGAAACCCGTGTCACTCTGTGAAATACACGTAGTTTCCACGATAATATGTGTGAGTGAAAGGTTGTTGGCCTCTCACAGATGAATAGATCTCTTATTTCAACTGAATGTAAAAACGTGGCAGCGCATGTACTCTCGTGTGCTTAAGTGTAACTTAACTGACCCCGGAACATTTTGACATGGTAACCAATGTTTCCCCAAAATATACTACGGGTTTTGTTTCTTCGGAGTTTTATTGCATAAAGTCATAATTTATTATTCTTTTTACAGTGATACTCGTGACGACTTGTCACTATCTCCACAGTCATCAAAAATTAAACAATATGACAGAACAATTCTGAAAGCTTCATAAACTGTATGAGTGAGATTTCACGTTTTTACAAAAGTAACAATTAACTAACTTCCGTAGGTATGATACGTTTAACATAACTATTATAGGCATAATGTTTTAACGCGTAAGGGTCCGCTTTTTTTCTAACAACACATTCACTAAAACATAATTTTTCAATATATTTATTTAGAGTTTAGCAACCACGTGTATTTTATAATTTAATAAACAAAAATAATTAATGAAGAACGCATAACTGGAAGACTTGCGAGTCCTGTTCTGAATGTTATACAGTTAGTCGTTGCTGCCAGAAAATAACGTAAGTTACAATCCCCGCGAAAACAAGAATTTTATCCGCATGACTTACCCGCTTCTATCTGACGTCGTTTCGCTTTCCTCCGCAGTAAAGTTAAAGCTCTGTATGTATATTCTCTGAATTGTGAGGTTAAACATCTCGCCTGTTGGCCATTACAACGTTTATCCATTCCCAAACTCGTCTGACTTCTGATCTCGACTTTTAACCCCGGATTTTCCCTCTCTGATGAGTTAGAAGTTGTTGCTCCAAGGCAAACCAGCCGTTATTCGTGGTTCTTTATTAGTCAATAGCACTACACTTTCATTTCTTTTCTAAAAGTTCTAATTAAAAGACTTTCCGTAGACGCCGTCCTACAACCTTTCAACCCGCAAAGCATCATGGGATATGAAGTTTTCATGGTTGTGCGTCTTTTGACTGTTGTAGTTTCCGTCCTGACGCCTAGCGGATTTTTTTTCTATGAGTTATTTTAACGGTCTGCTGGTCAGGTTATTTATAGCTAAAATGTTATAAACTAGGCTGTGGAGTAAATATATATATTTTTAAATATTTTAAATTCATAAAACGAAACAAATATTCTTTGTACCCTACATTTCAATAAAGGCACTGCATTACTCACTTTTCTTTTAATTTCTTCATATAATACATCTTGTCAGAGTATTGTTTAGCTTGTAATGTGATTTTAATGTTTTTAGTCTAAATCAAACAAAATAAACTAGAAACTAGTGCTTTAGTGCAGTTTAGTTTTTTTTTAACACTATTAAACTGTTTTTATTTTTATAAGGGGACAGAGGTAAACAAACAGAGACAGATATCCAGATGTTTTGTAATAAAGTTATTTCTTTTTTCATTAATTTACAGTAAGGAATGACATGTAAATGGCAGCAGCTGGTAGGACAACATTGTTGTTTGTTCTATTCAATGTGTGACCCTACTTTGCATCACTTATCATAAAGTTTGAATCCAATCACTGAACTAACCAATCGCCTGATGTTACCGTGGACTGATACCTTTCTGACTTTGATCTGCATTAAGGTGTAAATACACAGAGTAAATATCTCACACTTGTGGTCAATGCTTTGCCATGTGAGCAAATAAAGATTTGTGATGACTGGGAAGCACATTTCTAAAGGTTGTTCACATGACAAAGAGCAGTGAAATGATGAAGCAATCAATCCATCTGAATGACCTTTAACAGGACAGACAATGACACAACATCTGAGCTTAACAAAAACTGTGTGCAAGAGTGTGATTCACAAGAACCAAATATCATGTTTCCTGAGTTTCTTCATTTAAATAGTTTATGGGGACCTTTAGTTGTTTGCACACTATAATAAACTACACACATTCAAAAAAATTCAGAATTAGTATCCAATAAACTCCATGAGGTATCAGCAGTAATATAACACTGAGCCTAAAAATAAACAACCCCAAAGGAGCTGAGTAATATATTTATAAATCTGATCTTGGTGTTTCTGTATGGGTGAATTGTAGGTAATTATTCATGTGAAGTTTGGTAATAACTTTTGTGTATAATTGTGTTTTTGTGAGCACTTCCAGAATCTGGCCTCTAAACATGGCACATATACGAAACCTCAAAGTCTCTGGTGAATAATTACACATCAGATTTCATGCCGTCTGAGGTGTGTTATAAATAGTATGATCCACTTTTTGTGTCACGTGATCCCAAACTGGAGACAACCATCACTTTCTCCAAATGCAACTGGGTGACATCTAGACCACATGGAGAGGGTAGGTCAAGGAGTCCAAGAACAGATCATACCAGATATCTGAGTAGACAGATCTACTCCTAGTTCATTCTAATTTACATTTATTCAATTAGGTTGCATACACTTTACAGAAAATAACACACTCAAAAAATCTATTTAAGCATCATCCAAACTAAAGGTGACTGTGGAAGAACAAAAATCTGAATTTATGGAACCACTCCTTTGTGGCTTTTTTGAAGGTGAATTTGTATCCACTTTATCACAGTTAATTTCTAGGTGCTCTAGATGCTGTCCTAGAAATGTGGTTAGTAGTAAGCCATTAAGCTGTAATAGAATTCCAGATCCTTACCTGTGCTCCGCACACGACAGCAGTTTGTCAGCTTCTGAAACATCAGAAAAATGCTATCTGTCATATTTGATGCAATATGACAACAATATATTTATGTCTCATTTTCTTTAGACACTGTGTGATTCAGAGTTACGCTACAATCCCAATAACAAGAATCTCAAGGACTATAATGATAAAAGCTTCTTTACTTGCATGTTTTGCATTGAACAACCAAAAGTATGGTTTCAAGGCTTTTTCTTAACAAAGAGCATCAGTTAAATAGTCTGATTGTATTTTTGAACAGGCAGAAATGAAACTTTTGTCATCATTTACTCGCCCCGATCATTCCAATCTCAAATGATTTATTTATTAGTAGATGTGTATGTTTTCTGAGCATATTTAATGGAATGAAAGTTTAGTGCTTTAAAAAGTAAAATCACCATAAAGGTATCATTTAAATGTATTGCGTGTATAGCTATGTGTGAGAAACAAACCAAAATGTAAGAGGGTTTGCTTATACTTTTCAGCTCTGCTGGTGTTCTCAAGTCTCACTTGTGTCATGACGTCCACCTGGTGTGACACGTCTAAAGGTCTAAAGCTATCTCTGAATCAAACAAATGAATAAGAATTTGAGGAAGCATGATCATTTGAGGAGTGGCTTCTCAATGCATGATGGCTTGAATTTCAGCATGTTTTTCACACATTGTTATCATATACAGTCAAAAGTTTGGGATCACTCACTCATTCTTTATTTATATTTTTTCCACATTTTAGAATAAAAACCATGCAATAATACAGTTGTAACTGTGGGAATTATGTTGTGACTAAAATTATTCAAAATAAATGAACTCTATGTTCTATTTTAACACCTTCAAAGTAGTCACCCTTTGACTAGAATTTGCAAAATCGTTCTCTTTTATAAGCGAGCTTCTTGATGTCTTAACCTTATGGTCTCAACCTGGGATGCTTTTTAAACAGTATTGAAGGAATTTTCATCAATGCAGGACTCTTATTGGCTGCTTTTTTCTTTTTTTTTGTCCAAGTATTCCTTTTTTTTTAAGTATAAAAATGTTTCCTAGAAAGAAATTAATATGTTGGCACAATTATATAATATATAATTTTCTGTTAAACTAAACAAAATCAGAGTGAAACAGACATTATTTAAATTCATGCTTGAAAGGCTGAACATGTGTGTGTGTCTGATGCTGAATCAAAATATGAGTCCACCCATTCTCCAGTAATTTCAGTTGAACAGACATTCCACTGTATTCTAAGTCTGCAACGGAAAAAGACTAAATATATCAGGATCTCTCACTAGGAACGTTGTGATGTCATGGGAGCCGCAGCGTAGCCTATTGGCTGAGCCGTGCAGGACTTTGGTGAAAGGGTGCTTTTAAAAACACGTTACCGTGGTAACAAACTTTTTGCTGACGCTCACCCCACTATGAGTAGCCATTCAGCGAGTCCAGTTAGTGCTCAAATGCTCATTTCCTACACCCACTTCACCACCCAAACAAACATACACATAGTATGCCTTCTACAACTATCCACACAGACGGTACAAAGTATTTATTTATTTAAAAACATTACTTCTGTAGATAGACTGGAAATTTTCTAAATATGGTCAATTACAGAGTTATTTCTGCTAAAAACGTACTGTGGTGGTACCACGGTATCTACTTGTAGTACATGTTGCATTTATATAACTCATGATACTAAGCTAAGGATTACAAAAGTGTATTCATTTTATTATTGTTCAGACGCTGTAAGCACACAGTTTAGGAGGTGTCATCTCTCAAACGAACATAAGCCTGATGTCAGTCTTATGCAAATAATGCTTTACAACTATGCTTTTTATGTTGTGTAACTGACATCTCTCTCTGTCTCGTTCTCTGTCTTACCTTAGCCTGGCTGAGGAGTGCTGTTAGACAGTTGAAGAAAGCCATGCTCGCAGGTACCAAGCTGAGGGTCAGGTTCAAAAGGTCGAGGTTGGAAAGTCATGAAGGTTGCCGTGTGAGTCTTGCAGAGAAACGTCTGAGAGCGTAACGGTCCAGAGTGTCAGTGACTTTGAGAAGCAGAAAGGGAGGGGCCACAAAGGCCATATTTCAGCTGGCCAAGAGGACAGAGATTCTCTGCATACCACTGCAGCTAGCTCTAAATGCTAACACACAGCAGGCGTTGAAGCCCAACAGTGTCTGCTAATGGACCAGAAAGGCGACACAGAAAACAGAGCACCATGGAGGAGATCACAGCAAAATCATGTTAAAAAGGGTCAAATGAACTCTCACAGTGTTTATATAATCCACACTTTGAGAGTGTGGATTATATATACACTGTGAGTGTTAATTTTACTGTGATTTTACTGTAGAAAAGTTCACAAAAAATGATGTTTGCTTTTTACTTTCTTTCAATTTCATATTATTTTCATTATCTTGCATGAAACATAAAAGGTATGAGCTATTCTTTATCAGGTACTGTATATGAATTATGAGATCTGTTTGCCACATATCCTTCTAAAACTTTGTACCTCCATATTTTGCGATTTTTTCGGCATAAATCATTATTATTAGTCACCCTTTATGTTTGTTACTGGGTTTTGCAAACATCTAACCAATAAAAATGATTTTAAAAGTGCTTAATCAGTGTTTAATCATTTAAAAAGTACATTCGCTGAAAAACTGCGAATTTGTTTGTTTTCTGAAGGACAAACATCAAGTTTTTTAGCTAACCCCAAACCCCATTGGTTATGGGGTCAAAATTACGATGTGGACGGGTCAAGATGAGGAAAGTTAACTGTGCAATGAGATTTGAGAGATGGAATACAACATGTTGGGGTTTCCTTTAGGCAATGGCAAAAGAATATTCATAATTTCAAAGCATTTTCAAAAACACTCAAAAAATTTTACATTTATATAAAATAAAAAGTTAAGAGCCCACATTAAAACATTTAAACTCAAATAAAAAATATTTAGATAAAACCAAATAAAACAATATTAATCTAAAAAGTTTATATTTTACAGGTTTTGACACTGTAAAGGTACTACATTCATTTGATTTGATTTAATTTAATCTATTGAATTACATTAATAATTTTGTGCATGTTGCATTGTCATTCGTTCATAAAAATGTCAATTTCTTCAAATATTTACAAACCACAAACACAATCAGTATCTTGTTTAATAAAGTGTGGCTACAGTTGGTGTCTAAATAGGGATTCGAATTGAAACAGCTCCATCATTTGCTGAAAGAATTGCGTATATTTTATGCTTTAAGACTGAGAGTTGGCTGAGATGTGAACACCGTGAACCCCAATCTCCCACAAAACTCTGAAACAGTGTCATTATAAAGCCCTGAGAGGGAATTCAAACCTGCTCCTGATTGTTACTATCAGACCCCTGTAGCAACACCATGCATCCCCAGAAAGATGCTCGCACATCTGTTTCTCTCACACACTCATCAGAAGTTCTCCAGAGAACTCGCACCCACTCCAGTTATGTATCAAAGACAGAAGACAAAAGCTAACTCTGTTTTAACCTTCCCACTCCTGCGTGCCGAGGATCACACACGCACATAAATGCACTCATTGTTTTGTAGAATCTACACACAGGCCTACACATACACATATTTGTGCTGAGGAATCTGTCCCTGAGTCCCAAGCACCTTCTTTAATTCGTCAGCAGACTTTTCCTACAGCTCAATGAATGTACAGATATGGTCACGTGACAAGAGCTGTGTTATCGCTCAATTGAGACACCACATTAGAGAAAGTTCGGAGTAACATCGCGTACTTTCGTTCCATTTAAAAGAGTTTGAGATAGTTTTACCTTAATTTATCACCACACAGCCGAAGATAGAGGAATTAATTTCAAATTTTTCACTTATTACACGTATAACCCTCCCGAAGCAACATGGGGTTAAGTGTCTTCCTCAAAAGCATAATGGTGTTGGCTCGTGGCTTGCTGCTTGTGAGGAATGAAAGCTTCCTATTAGCAGTCCCAAGCTTAAACCACTGCGCACCAGCCCATAGATTTTCCATCAGTGTGCACAGTAGATTAGACTATTATTTTCAGAACTATTGGCAGTAATAAGGATGATTAATGTCCTCATGCCTCATTCAGCTGTTCACGTTCTGACCAAAGCTCTGTGGAGAAAAACAAACAAAATCTCTTTTTAACAGCCTTTTCATCCAAATGCTTGATTTTCATTTGATTCAATTTGTGATTGTCATCCTGACCATATCAATTCAAAAATAACAATGATCAGATCATTATCACATCTTCATCATCATCATCTCTGTTTTCTTGGCAAACAGGGGTTTAGACTGTTCCATATACAACAAAACCGAGAAAGGATGCTAAGAATTACATGCCAATAAACATTTACTGTTTTTTTACTTTGATTTATGCCAACTCAATGAAATGACAAATCAAATTCTCAGCCACTACTATCTATAATAATAACTCTGAAAATGAGTTCCTGAATGAGTTTTTAAATTACTGTATGTAATTCAAAGCCTCAGCATGAGCATTTTAATAAAATAATAAAACAGTATTAAACCCATTTTTCAAACATTCCCGTGAGGTTGTAGAGAAGCTTGATCAGTTTCACTCCAACAAATTATGGCACACATTTAAAAAAGACCTTGTAGAATAAAAGCTCTCTTAAAAAAAACATTTAAAAGAACCAACCAATAGAATTACATAGAATGCTTTTCAAACATTATGAACATAATCAGGTATACAGTATCAAGTATGAAATACTATTCACTCACGCAACAAACCACCACATCCATGCAGTCCCCATAACCACTTTACCAGGAAAAAGGAAAAGTTATAGATTGAAGCCACAAACCATCTCAATTTGCACTGCTGAGATTTAACCCTGTAATTTCATGTCCTCTCTTCAGACACATTTTTTTTCTGATTGCAACCAGATGTTGTTACAAAGGTATCTTGAAGAGGTGCTTTTGCAGGACCTATTTGATATAGTATATGTGCTTCAGATCTCTAGAGGGTCATTTGAAGTTTAAAGCAGATTTCTGCTCACTCATCTCTCCAGAATGTCATTTCAGTGACTAACCGTGACCAGAGTAGAAAAGCATTCTAGGCATTGAGATCTACATCAAAAACACGAATGAAGACATCAAATGTTTTTTTCACAGGCTGGTCAAAATTGCCCATACGCCCATACAGACACCGTACTGTCCTTCTCCGAAGCTCTCAGATGTTATCCTTTAAGATGAAAGATTTCAAAGTAAGAAATTCCAATGCTTTGTCTGATCTGCTTTTCTAAATGTTCACAACTTCCTCACATTTCCAAAACAATGGATTTTTAACGATGGGAATATTTCTTCCCTTTCATTTGTACGTCCTGCTTTGAGTGACTTTGTATTATGTAAAAGCCCTTCAAATTACAGAAGAACTTGCAGGCCATGTCATTAAAGTTATTGATTTTCATTAATATCTCTCTTATTACAAGAAAATACTAATTTTAGGATCCATATTTTCCGGGCCATGATATGAATGTTATTGACACTATTTAAACTTTTTTTTATAAAAAATATTTTAAAAATGCCTGAAAATGGACATGTTTAATTCCAGTCCTTTGTAAAGGTCCAGTGTATGAAATGTTGCGACATCTAGCGGTGAGATTGCGAATTGCAACAAACGGCTCACTTCGCCCCTCCCCGCTCCCTTTCGAAGCACTGCGGTGGCTGTCACAGGACAAAGATGTCATCACGTTTTCACTTCTTTGCCGAAGGAGATAACGTATTTACGGAACGCACTAGAGCAATTTGTCCGTAGGGCTACTATAGAAACAACATGTTGAAATCCACGCAAGGGGCAGTGTATGTAGATAGAAATAGCTCATTCTAAGATAATAAAAACATAACGCTTCATTGTGTAAGGTCTGTATACACCTCTGAAGACATAGTTATGTATATTACATTGTATTTCTGTCAGTAGATCCTCCAAAAAAATACCCATTGGACCTTTAAATAAGCCCAAATTTGGTGCCTTTGCACCAAGACTAATTCCACCCTCCTGCTCCCAAAATATCCTTCAAAATGTCATGTGTTCTGGAACATACTTCACATTGTTTATACAACAATGTCAATAAATATTTTTTACATTAATACAGATTAAGGCGGAGTTTAATAGTACACAGATTATGTATTATGTATTAGATGTAAAACAGGGATTTAGATTGTGACTACCATCACAAATCAGTCATGAGAGGATACAGAAGACAGGCTCGCAATCTTAGAGAGTCTTTTGGGCCGCAGTGCACTGATGACTGACCTGCTCTAAACTGTTGATATTTTAGAAATAAAGACAGAAAGAAAGTGAGGTGAGGTCTGGAGTCTAAAACGCCATGATCACATCTGAGATCGGGAGCAGCTGCTCTGAGGTATCTTAGAGTTAAAAGTGACCTCTCTCCTCTGCCCCAACCTGAACCCACTTATTACTGTTATTAATGTAACAGAAAAACAACTCTCTCTCTCCACACGCACACACGCACGCACGCACAGACGCACACACACACACACACACACACACACTTTCCACTGCCAGAAATTTGTTTTGTTTTTTATAAGGGAATTAGCCCTCAGGAGAATTTTACTTTTCCACCTACATACAGTAAGCCTGGAATAAAATATTATGAAATATTTTAAAAAATAGATAACAAATAAAAACAAAGGAAGGTGTCTGATACACCGGTGGGGATAAGACCTCTGTCGTGTCCGTCAACCTAAAGATGGGATTGTTTGATTAAAAGTATCAGCACTGCATTTTTCCATACATCATGATGCCCCTGGGTGATGCGGTGTGCTTTAATGTGCAATGAGCCTAGGTACAGCTGCAGCAGCCTAGAATTAAATCTAAATCAAACGACTGCAGCTGATGCTCTGATCATTACATTCCTGAAACATGACAGTAAGATTATACAGAAAGTCAACCTGGTCATAGGAGAGCTCAGCTCAGCACTGCTGTTGTGTTACACCTGCAGCATAAATTGTTCAATAAAGTCCAGTTCTCGTTTGTTCCAGAGTTTCGAAGAATATGTGCTGCTGTTCATTACTGTTAATAAGGTGAATGGTTCAAGCATAAGAGAATGCCAACTAAAAGAGCAATATCATCTAAAAGAGCAACAGCAGCAAAATAATCTGGTTTCCCTGTGGAACAATGCTTTTTGTTTTTGAACAACTGTGACATCCTGTGATTGATATAACTGTTTTGCAAGATGGTTTTATCCAAACCAAACTTTGATTTTTGACAAAACGTGTTCCCTGCATCGAATCTAATGACAGACCTTTATAAATCGCTGGTTATTGGAGCCATAAGCACTAATCATGTTAGTGTGGCGTACGATTCAACATTTTAGAAAGCTCCAGTTATCTTATAGGATTCTTTATCCTTTGTTCTTTTGTAGTGGGGAAAAGGACCCTCATGTTATTCAAAACCTGTATATGACTCTCTTTTTTTCTGTGGAACACAAACAAAGATATTTTGAGAAATGTCTGTGTGGTTTGTGTCCATATAATGCAAGTCAATAGGGGGCAAAGTTGTTTGGTACCAACGTTCTTCACAATATCTTACATTTACATTCATTCATTTGGCAGACGCTTTTATCCAAAGCGACTTACAAGTAGGAGAGCATATAAGATTTTGTCAACACGCTAAACAGTATCGTTAATTTACAAGACCATGCTACTAGGAGGATTAAAGGTGGAGTGAGCAAGGGAGAGAATGAACAAAATGAAATATTTTTTTATTAGACACAAAACATAGACAGTTATTGGTTAGTCAGATAAATGCGGAGCAGGTATTTTGAATTGTTTTTTGAAAGTTGTGAAGGATGCTGCAGTTGGGTGGAGGCTGGCAGTTCATTCCACCACAGGGGAACCGAATGAGTAAAGGTTTTTGCCATCGATTTGGTGCCTCGCTGTGATGGAACAACCAGACGTCGCTTATTTACAGACCGAAGATGATGGGAGGGGATGTAGACGTGGAGCAGTGAATTAAGGTAAAGGGGGAAAATTGCCGTTACCGTTCTTAAGGCCAGTGTCAGCTATTTAACCTTGATGCGGGCGGCAACTGGCCGCCATCTTCTTTTGTGTTATGCAAAAGAAAGTCTTACAGGTTTAGAATCACATGAGAGGGTGAGTAAATGATGAAAGAATGAGAATTGCCGTATCTGTTCAGTTCCTACATCAGTATCAGTATTCGCATATAAAACCAGTTCAGATACTGAAAAAATGGTCCATAATCCATTTCACCATTTCAATTGAATTATATAGTCATTATCAGATGCCTACAAGGCAATTTCAAAGCAACATACATTTACTAGAAGGAACAATCCCTCTGGGACAACCAAGATAAGGTGCATCATGTAGATGACTCCGCACATGTAACTATACTTTTTGGATACCTATGCAAACAGGAACTAACCATTTGACACATGTATTGGTCATATGGCTCCCTAAATGTATCCAAAACGCTATTGTTCTTCTAAAATGACTCGTTTATTTTAGAAGAATATACAAAGCTGAAAAGTGATCGAAAGGTCACTGTTTGTTCCCTTTTATAATCTTTGTTCCCTCTTTTTTTGTTCTCTATTGGTTGAAATATTTATATGAAGAGTTTGGTTCCAAAATTAGATAACTCAAAAGTTTTCAAAAATCATGTTTAATATTGTGTTATCATGTTTTTATTGTATTTTTTGTTATTATGGCTTAAATCAAAACAAACCAACTGCAGTTTGATTGATATTAATTGGAATGCACAACAAAAAAACATGATTTTTGAAAACAAGAGTATAAAAAGAATCAAAATCTAACAGACAGGTATTACTGTCAACAGCACAAGCTGAGCAAGCGAAACACTGCCAACTCCACACAAAGGTCAGATGAAAACATTTGAGATTCTCTCACACACACCTATTATTTAATCACTGTCACGCATGCACACCTCAGTTACACCTTGTGGTTCAGGTGCTGCAATGCATAAGAAGTGAAAATTAAAGTCTTTTTTTAGACACACAAGATGGAAAGTCTTTCTAATTAGATTTAAAATCACATGGAGAGGAAAAGAGAGTGAAAGTCTGTGTGTCATTGAGAGTGCGAGACACTGAGAAGACTCTGCATGTATGAGGATTCCACTCAAAAATGTTTCAAATGACAGATCCCTCCATTCATACAGACAGCAACAACTGCCCCTCAAATCCGGTTCAACCACATATTACATTTTTTATGTATTCTTCAAATAAAAATAGACAAAAAGACAGACCCTTCTGTAGTACTTAGAAAGCTGCTTTTTATTTCATTCAGGAATGTTTTAACATCCACCAGCGGTTAGAACACCGAAATAAATGAAATGAACCCCAAACATCAGAACAAAAGGGAAAAGACCAAAGAAAAGAAACTTCAACCATCTCGAGGCCTGCTGATGTGTACGGTGCTGTGAGGCGAATCACCTGCCAGTAAACACTTCACTGAATGTGCAGTCTAACAAGAGCTGGATAATTCTTCAGCAAGATTTTACAGCTCTCAACAGAACCAGACACACATACAATCCCGTAAACACATCCATTCATTCACACAAACAATGAAACGGCTCATACCCAACACACGGTACTAAGCATGTCTAGAGGTGTGATCACATACTTCAATTTAATTAAACACATCCAGACTCAAATATTTACACATACATACAATAACACAATGAGTTAGCATCTGTAGTCTGGTGAGACTGATGTAGGCTGCTGTTAAATTTGTAGTGCTGAATTGAGTCCTTCACATCTCTTCTGTCCTCTTATCCTTCTGAATGAGAGATGGCAGGAGTTACAGTTACATCGATGAATACCCAAACTCTCCTCTGTTTGTCACTTTGTGAATCTCCATCAAAGTCAAAGTTTTCCGCCTCTTTTGGTTTAGAACAATCGTTGGCCAGCTCCTAGGCGGTCTACTATACTGGTTGTCTTAAAGAAAGGGAAGTCTGTTGTGCTACTGGCATAGGGTATATGTATGCTAACGAGAGGGCGAAAATGTCAAAATCATCCAGCCGATCACAAAGTAAAACAGGAATACCGGATACACAACCAGAGCTTTTCTATTGGCCGGCTGACTGTCTGCAAGAAAAGCTGTTGAGGCTGTGGATGAAACATGGACACAAACACACACTTAATTAGATATGTACAGTATATACTGACTTAAAATCAACTTCTATTGTGTTGGTATGTTTGTATTGTTAAGTACTATAACCCTAATTCTACCCTTGAAAGAAAACATTTTTTAAATAAAATAAAATATAAAAAAAGCAACAATGAATGTCCCTAAAAGGTCGTTTTATCAAATTTAGGGGATAGACATAATCTGTACACAGTAAAGCACACACACACAAAGCACTAGTGGTCAAATATCACTAAAACCCCTAAGGGCTGTGTGCCTGAGAAAAAAACAATGAGTGTCACCACAGACCAAAATTGCCGTGAAACCTGCAACAATGTTTACTGATAACAGAAAGTTAAGAAACAGAGAAAGAAAATTCAGAACAAGCCTACATTGCCACCTAGTGGTGACCACAGGCTCTACCTGAAAAGCTTGTGAGTCAATCCATAAAAATCCATATTTCAGTTAAACAGCTGAAAATACAGAATTGATTTAATTGGTCCTTACCAAATGTTGACCAGCCGAAGGAGGCGGTGACAACTATGAGGCGGACAGCAAAACTAATGCCGCCTGAGCTCCCCAACAGAACAATGCGGCAAACAATCATGGCCACAGTGAGAGGCAGAATACAGTACCCCAACACACACAGACTCTGGAAGAAGGAACTAAAAAGACCAAAAGTAAATAAGACAGAAAAGGGGGAATTATATGGTTTTAATAATTCAGTACATTCATTCATTGCATAAACCTGTTCAGTTTGTAGTTCTAGAAAAATAAAAAAAGAGGTTTTCGATGCATTAGTAAAATAAATGCTGTGGCTAACATTAATTGAAGAAATGATTGTCCCACGCCCAACTAAACTTTTGTCCAACAGCAAATTATACACAGTCATACCTCAATTGTAAAATCAAAGCATGCTTTAAAAAGTTACCAATGAGATGCAATAACCAAATAATGTTTTTATACAGAATGTTTGAGGGATGACTGTATGTAAACTGTGTTTCACAAGAAAATGTCAGCAATAAAATGTATTGACCCAAAGTACTGTTTAAATTAAACGGCTACACAAATCAGACTGTTTACTTACATAGTTCCTCCCAGGAGTTTAGAATTAAGGGTGATGATTACAGAACCAAACCAAATGATGACAAAGACTTCTGCAAACTGCGGCCTGCCATCTTCCTCACTGTCTGCCGACCCACCCTGGAGCATTCTGGGAAAATCACAAAGTCTCAGTAGTGTTAGCTGCCAGAGGCGTAAACACCTATTATAACTGGGATGGGCATGTCTCTGGGTCATCAAGATTTCCTCCCCTTTTTTTGTGCAATAATCATGATATAATCTAGGGTTTACATTGTTTACACTTCATCCTATAAAATTGTATTTTAAAAGTTTTTACTCCTATGTAAACCTCACTTGTTAACACATGAAATCAAATTTTAATGAAACATTACTACTTACAAGGCCAGGGTGACACAGAGTAAGAGAGGTCCCCACAAATCCCCTAAAAAACAGAAAACACAAATATACATTTCTCATTAGATTTGTTTAAACGTGACATTGGCTCATTAGCATTTATTTACATTTACATTTAGCAGACGCTTTATCCAAAGCGACTTACAGAGAGTTCAGGGAGCAATAAGCGATATGTCATACAGGAGCAATAATACAATTTATAACTAATATAAGATTATAAATAAGTCACATCTTATATGTATTCTGTAATAGATAAATCATTTCTATTATTTATAAACTATGGATAAACTTACAGTCTCTGAGGAGTGCAGAACTTTTCTTGGGGTACATCACATGGACAAACTTCTGCCCAACAGCTCTCAAATCCCTCATCTGAGACCCACAAACAAAGCAAAGGCAGAGTAAGAGAAATGATCCATAATACTTGACATAATACTTAGAGCTGCTTTTATCATGCTGGTCACACTGTGAAGAAGGCAATGACTTAATTTACTTAAAAGCTATAGACACTGGCCAATGTCACTTAACTTAATAAGAGCAAATATTGGCCGATTAACCTGTCTGGCACAACTCACTACATCTTCACTTACAATGGTGTCTTTGACAGGCTCATCCAGCGTCGAGAGGTCATTGTCAGCATTTTGCGAGCCTATCGGCACAGATATGTCCCCCTCCACTGGAATGTCTTCCGATATTGAAATGTCAGATAAACCTGCAAACTGTGACAAGAAGAATGGCTGTTTTAATCAGTTATGGCAAATCAGGACAAGTATGACATTTTACATGCAGTTCACGTTCATCTACATCAATAGGAGACCTACACAGCAGATGGCAAGTATTCCTAACTACAGGTTACCAATGCCTGGTGTTTGGCAAATTAAGTTTATGAAAGAGAGAGACAGGAAGAGAGAGAGAGAGAGAGCGTCTGCGCAGTTTCAGATTGCACGCTGTCAGTGTTTACATACTTTCGTAGCTCTGCGCTGTCAAACACGTCCTCGTGTTTTCCATAAAAATACAAAACTTTATCGTGTGAACAAAGGACAATTGTAACAAAACTCGTTCAACTGAGTAAATGTTCTGACGAGCCGAGAAACGACCATCTGTCTTTACATGTACAGTCACATCAGGAGAGTTTACTGACAGAATTTGCGTTTTTAGGCTTCCAAAGCAACAACATAAGATTCGCACTCATATACACAAAAAAACCCAAACACGGTGAGAGAACTGACAGCATGTTTTAAGGATGTTTAAATGTTTTGTTAGCGTGTTTTGTCTCTTACCAAAGGCTTGCTGGACTCCTCTACGTCCGCCATCTTTACACGGATATAGAAACGTCATCGGATGTTCAACGTCAAAAACGCCAACATGCCACTAAAGAAATTAATAATGGTTTCTTTTATTTTTTTATTTTTTTTGCTGTTAGTCTTTTTGGCACTTTTGTGTAATCCTTATCGCATTGATGGCTATTTTGTTTTTGCTCTGCATATTGTTAATAATTGTCAATTGTTAATCCTATTTTCGTAATGTAAACACATGAACGAACAAACAAATGAAAAAAATAATTTAATAATTAACAATAATAATGTCTTATAATATTGCAACAAAAATACAAATGAAGGAAAACATCGGCTCTTGCGAGTCGAAAATAATTTGATTCATAGATTGTCATTTGATAAGTATATTCTATGAGGCTAAACCGTGGTATGTTTTTAACTGAGCTTTAATATTTTTATTTTCACATTTATTCACACATATCAAACAGTGTCACTTTAAGACTCAGAATCAGTGTGGAGTTTAGAAATATAATAACTGTGTAGAATGGCAAGTACTATGAAATGAGTTTGCAAGATAGGCGAGGTTTGGTGGCCCGGACGCTGTCTTTTATCGGCAAATAAGAATGGGTCTACATAATAATTCTAAGTTGCAACTATTAACGTTATATTTTCAATTAAATGATTACTAAAATGCATCACTGTCATTGACGTTTTTGTCTAGGCTGCTGATAAAGTAACAATGCGCCTTTGCCACATGGTACCTGTTACTTTTCTCAACGTTGCTGAGGTTGGCCCTACCACAATCAATTGCGCTTGCTGGAACGTAGTTTTATTTATCATTTTGTTGAGGTTGATTGGGAATATCTGAATTCGTACGTAATGCTAATTTTTGCTTACGATTTGCACATTTCAACGATTCTTATTTTAAGTCTAAAAATATTTGCAGTATGACGAGGACATCCTTAGATTTCAATGCATCTCAATGGAGGATTTGTCTTTGCGAGACCACATGCGCGCCCTGGTGGAAGACACTCTCGTGCCTCACAAATGAGCTAGCAACACTTGAACATTTGCCGCCCAATAATGTAGGAGTACTCAAAATGTGGCCCTGCCCACGTTTGCCAATCCCTCCGCTTCCACAACAAGGAAAAGTATAGAAACCTAAATACTTTTCTCTGTCTTTATTTGTAGTTTTAATGCTTTGGTTTGTCACTTCTCGTATTCTGCTGAAGTCTAGCGCAACACCGCGTGCACACGGAGTCAGTCACCACTGGGGCGTTGGATTCGTTTCTTGCACATCGTCCAATATGTTAAAAATGGGGAACTTTATCGAAACTGATTAACCGCGATTAACTTGATTGTTATAACAAAGTGATCAAACGACAGCTCTGCCGCGGTTTGTGTACTTCACTGATAACAAAAGGCCGGTCGTCTTCATTGATCTGTGGGGTCAGAATGGGGCATCCTCCGCTGGAGTTCAGCGACTGTTACTCCGATAGTCCCGATTTCAGAGAAAGATTGAAATGCTACGAAAACGAGCTGGAAAGAACCAGCAAGTTCCTCAAGGATGTTATCAAGGACGGCAACAATGTGATCAACACCATTAAAGGTAAAAATGATCTTTTATAGTCCAGAGGAGGTCTTCGCTGCTGAGGGATCTAGATGGAGATCCGAGCCTATGCAAAGATGAGCGAAATGAACGAAAAAAGACAGAGATCACTTTATTTTGATCTATGAAATACGTATCGATTGCTCTATTTCGAAAGCATTTATGCATAAGCTTGCACTTGCAGGGCAATTTATGGTTTTAAAGTAGACATTATACATTCAAAAGGGGAGGGAGAGATCTACAGATGGTGCGTAGCTGTTGGACGATCCCCCTCTCAGAGATGCTGGCAAGCTGTTAGGAAACAGTCATGGTGGGATTCTCAAACCTCATTGATTTATTCATAACGCACACCTTTTATTTTCCAGATTAGAGTGGAATTGAAGAGCAAAGTTAAAACATAGTTTTGGATCAGCTAAATGATTAAAGTTGGAGAGAGATGGCCAGCACCCCAGACACTGTGGTGTACTGGGATGCAGGTTCTGCTGTCTGCCTGCCACTGTTCTATTGATCTTATAAAAGTGAAGACACTATTACACTCATAAAACCTATTTAAGACGGAGACAGAGAAAGAGGGGGTAGTAAATCACGAGTCACTGAGAGCACACACAGATCGGGCTTTTCTCTGTAGTGCTATAAAGTAAAACAATAGAAATAGATAGTTATCAAGATGACAGTTCTGCTCTAGCATCATTGCTCCCCAGTGCAGCCACCGCAGAGGATCCGGCATCGCAAACAATTGTACTTTAAATGGCTTTGAATGAGAAGGTGAGCTCAATGGAATTATACTGTAGTAGTTATAGAAAAAAGCTATAGAGATGATAGCAATTACAGTAGGATAATTCTCTTTGTCCTCACTATGACTTCCGGACTGGTTGAAGAGCTTCCGCTGACTGGCCTTCAGTTTCTATATTTACATTTGAGTGGGTAGCTTAAGCTTTTAGATACAAGATGTGACGGCTGGTCCTCAGTCAGTGATAATTTGCTGATTCAGCTTTATCTCCCAGTTTAAGGCTCCTCAGGCTTCCTTCCCTATTTTCAGAGAAGGACGTAACAACGGTATTTTTCTAAAAACACGGGTAGGCAGATAGTCTTTAGTTTGCCTGAGGGAGGATAACAGCTTCTAATTTCACAGACCACAGGCCACGCTCTATACCCCGGAGTGCAGACACTCCAAAAGCAGAATGCAGAGCCATTAGGACAGATTTTCTTACTGAATGGTGTAGAGCATGTGTTGAGACTGGCTGTAATTTGATGACTGCAGTCTGCAATGAGATACATCCATTAGTGCCACACTTCAGTCCAGTAATCCACACAGTGACGTCTGGCAAAGTCACCTCAAGAGAGTCACTGTCTTAAGTGCAATATCTGATCTCACTTTATGCTCTGTGTATTTTCTCTGGGAAAACCGAAGTACTAGAAAACAGGAAAACTAGAAGATGCTGAATTTGAGCTAAAGTCATATGACCTGACTCAGTGGGTTTGAAATGCCTGCTTCCGGTGGTTATGCAGCTTTGTGAGGAATAATGTGGGTATGGCGTGGATATGAAACCTTACACAGGAAGTTGAGAATTTCCTTATTTTTCAGAGATGAGGAACCTTTTTGAAAATGTATTACTCCTGTTGTGACTAAACAGTATTTCAATAACACAGATTCTCAGAGTGATCAAAGTCTTTGTTCAGCAACATTTTGCTGAATTTTGAATTTGAGCTTATTTAGTTTTACTCATGAATAAATCATATTAATATTGTAATAACAACACAATTTCAAGGCAAAAACGTAACTATTTTACGAGGTGGCTAATTCCCAGGGATTGCACATACTCAGAAACAAATGTATAGTATAAGTAAGGGATAATGTACAGGATGCCACTTCGCCGCTCCGCTTCGCGTCGGGTCCTGATCACACTGTCGGGGTTTATTTCGCGATAACAGCTGGCTGCTTGTACATTATCCCGCTTATTACACAGCTACTTGCCACATGAGAAAAAAACTGGACATAAAATGTGAATTTGAAGTATTTTATTAGCTCATTTTTACCGAATGCAGACCTTCCGCGGGGAAAAGCCATTTAGTTTCGGTTTTAAAGTATGAAACGACGTTCAAACGTCACGAACAGGCAAATTGGTTGAATCATTTGTAAATATAATGTCATATATGTTATTAAAAGACATATTTATAATTCATTTTGTGTAATATTAAACTGCCCCTCTCAAAATGATTTGCAGAATCCGGGTTACAGGGTGTTATTAGTTTTGAGCAGTTGTTATTTGAAAATAACAACCCTTGGAATGTCGCGACTGGCCAATCAGATTCAAGCATTCAAATGAGCTGTGTAATAATGCAATGTAAGTCGCTTTGGATAAAAGCGTCTGCCAAATGCATAAAAAAGTGACATGTAAGCTTTCCTGTGGCTCAGTGGTTAGAGCATGGCGTAAGCAATGCCAAGGTCATCTATCCCAGGGATTGCATATATTTAAAAAAAAAAAAATAGTATAATGCAATGGATAAAAGCATCTGCCAAATGCATAAATGTAAATGTAAATGTAAACTATCAGACAATGTATTTGTTACCAATATACAGAATCATCTGTTTATATTTGACTGAATCATCTGTTTATATTTGACTAAACCATTGTTGATGGATTCTAAACATTAGAATAATATAAGTCTATGCACAAGTTTTCTATTTTAAAAAAGGTTTTCGGGGGGACGAAAAACTTTCAAGGATTTCTTTAAATTAAAATGCACAAACCAGAAGCAACAATACCCAACATATAAGGGATGCCCTTTCACAAAACATAAAATGAGACCTGACATGGGTATTTGAACCACCGTTGACATTTGTGCTATTAGAGTAAAAACCTTTGGTAAATACATGGAAAGATTGACATTTTCATGGAATTGCCCATTTGCGTTCAGGCCAGTGACGTAGGTTTAGGGGCATTGGGTTAGACAAACCCAGCCACTGGATTAAATTAACCCAGAAAATGTTTATATTTTACCCAGAGAGGGGTAAAACAATCCTGCATGGGTGAAATTACAACCCAACAATTGGGTTTGTCCCTTTTTGACCCAAAGCTGAGTTGAAAATAACCCAGCATTTTTAGAATGTAATAAATAAATTGTGGAAGAGATCCACTATAATCCCAACCTATTTATCTGTTTCTCAAGCTTTATTGAAGAAAATGATCTAATTCCTTCTGTCATATTTTACTGCACTGACTGGTTCTTCAGCCGAGTCTGGTTGTCTACCAGGATGTGGTTCTCAGCCTCAGGTTGATTTAGTTGTTTACAACCTGAGTGCGGTGACTCATACTCGAAAACTGCGTCACAAATGCCACCTTGCATTTGTATTTAACACCTGTTATATCAGTTATTTCCTATAGTCGGAGAGTAAAATCGCTCACTTGCCACACATCGCAGTCGTGTATGTGTGTGTTTGTGAGTGGGTTGAACAGGGTGGGTTTTGTGATCTGGTTTAGAGAGTGTAGTCTGTCATGCCAGCTCCTCATGCTTTAGACAAACTCACTCTTTGTGCCCCTTGCATCAGAGGGGATAGAATCATTTAAGCCATGTCTTCTGTTAGCACCACTTACTTCAGAGAGCAGACAGGCCTACAGCACAAAGCTCAGTCACAGAGAGGTCAGAGAGAAGATTAATGACCTTCATCACATGGATGTTGATCAGTTGGGTGGCTGAAGTATAATATATCAAAACAAGTTTTTTGTTAAAATAAAGATAATGTTACAAATGTAAAATGTTGTGTAATTAGTTGGATTTGTTTTAAAAATAAAAATTGCAGTTTATTTCTGTCATCGTTATGCAGCGGTACAAATCTTATTTTTAACTAGGAATATTTCATGTAGGCACTCAACTAATAAGCTAATTAAAAACTT
This sequence comes from Triplophysa rosa, assembly GCF_024868665.1. NCBI lineage: Eukaryota > Metazoa > Chordata > Actinopteri > Cypriniformes > Nemacheilidae > Triplophysa > Triplophysa rosa. The sequence continues at coordinate 20,296,237 of NC_079891.1, forward strand.
AATATTGAGCATAATAATGAAACCGAAAAAGAAAAATTGGGTAACACTTTACAATAACGTGCTATTAGTTAACATTAAGAAAGGCATTAGCTAACAATGAACGAAAGATTTAGTTTTTCAGCATTTATTAATCCTTGTTAATGTTAGTTCATGTTAATACAGTTATTCATGTTAGTTCATAGTGCATTAACTCATGTTAACAGTGAAAACATTTTTTTTTAAAGTGGCCATAACGCAGACAGTTTCTGCATATCTCTTGTAAGTCTTGAGTACTTACAGAATAGTTTCGCACCCTTCAAATATCCGTAGAGTAGTTTGATCACATTTATAAAAGACAGATACAGCTGTACAATTATTTCCGAAAACATACGACGCGTGCAGAGGGGATGGGGGGGCAGAACTAAAGCATGTGCGCACCAATTGCCAACAAAACACAGACATATGACTCAGTTTCACTTACCGCCTGCAGTTAATTTCCATTAGATTTTAGCGCTGGGACTGCGCTAGGGTTGGCTCGATACCAAAATTTTGGTACGGTACCAGAATCTAATACCGGTAATATCGGTACCACATCGGAACCATAGGTGATCAATAACTAGCCCCCAAAATAAATTATTCAAAAATATTAAGAAGGCTGCATGAAACTGCTGTAACTGCTTTAATGCATATTTTATATATTATTTTTATATTTTATATTGCACAATTTTACTTTTACACTTGTTTCGCTGAAAAATGCTTTGGTTATATAGACTTATCATCATAATCCCACAAATATGAACAATCAAATTTTGAACAACACTTAAATGTTTCAAGTAAGTCTATTTAAAAGTAGCATTCAAGATGAAAACTGAATGAAATAAATATGCAATGACTCTAAATAAAGCTACAAAAGTTTCATTTTCTCTTTAATATGTGACACAGATTTATAAGGTTACTGTCACTTTAAGGAAAATTCTTTTTTGATGCAGATATACATTTAAAACACAGCGGACTGTGCTTATGTGAACCCTTTGTGTTTTTGACATAACAACGTGTGTATTTGACAGTATAAGAACATATAAAAGACGCGAAAGAGAACTTCATGATGACTAATAAGCTAACTGATATGTCTGGATCAGAGATAAAGTTGTATATCGTCGCTGTCAGGCGGAATCCTCGCATCTCCAAAACCATTATTTTTCAGGAAATTAAAAAACTGCATATTTTTTGAGTTATTAAACATTGTATCGTTAAAGTTGGTATTATACCTTATATTGCTATCATATACTGTTGTGTACCAACATTAACACAACATTTCCCAAAAACCATGTTTAATCGGAGATACGAGGTTTATGACTTGGGAGCAGGGAGATACGAGATTACGCTGTCATTGATAAGAATGGTACGGACACAGACGTCGCTGCTGCCAGCAGTGTTCATCAAAGTCTGCGGTCGAGTTGAGCCTTTTGACAAGAGACGAGGCTTTAAGAGCTAATGATTGTGGTTACATACATCTTCCTAAACTCTATTTTAACCGTTAGAGCTATGAGTGATGCAATACCAAAATAAAACGTTAAACAGGCTGTCTAATATAGGCGGAAATGAATCTGCACGCAAATAAAGTCGGCGGTCGCGTTGAGCCTCTTGACAAGAGAAAAGGCTTCAATCGTTAACCAAAGCTAACGACTGTGGTTACATACATCTTCCTAAACTCTATTTTAAAGGTTTAAGAACTATAAGTGTTGTAATACAAAAAACGATGAGCTGACTAGGCTGTCTAATAGGCGGAAATTATCTGAATCTGCTCGCAAACTTACCTTCGTGGCTCACGGGCTTGCTTCTGCACCGAAGTATTACAGCTATCGATTTGTAACAAAACAGGCCTACTCAAATGTATCTAACCTAACTATTTTCACTCGTTATTGTTTAAAAAACTTTCAATCAGGAGACGTAATGCCGAGAAGCTCCCGCGGAGTGAAGAAGAGGTGGAGTTACGAGACTTCTCAGACAGTTGAAGTGTCCAATGGAGTTAAGAGATTTGCTCTCAAGCTATTTTCAACACTTTAGATTGGTTAATAATTTGTAAAAATAACAGACCCACACGGGGACTGACCAATAGCATCGATTTGTGGAAAAATATGAAATTGACCAATTTTGGACATAGGAGGTTTCCGCCCGACAGCGACGATATGCTATACTGTATATGTCATTGAATGGGGATGTGCAGATGCATCGCAGCATGTGGAATAGGGATGTAACGATTCACTCAGCTCACGATGCGATGCGAGTCACGATTCTGATCTCACGATGCGATTTATTCACGATTTATTTTTACAAAATGAGTTGAAACAAATTAGAAATGAACAACTTCCCTTGCATTATTTCTTAAATGCTTCACGTTTCTTTGTATAATAAAATAATGTTTTATTTCAATGTTTCAGTTGGTTTTGTATCATTCTTCTTCGACAACGGCACACATTGACCCCTAGTGGACTAGTGCACTTTTTTCGCGCATGCGTGTTGTACGCGGCACGTCTGCGTGGTCTCAAAAAATGGGCTGCACGTGGACGGGGTGTGCAGACGACCGCGGACCCTTCTGATGACGAAAATTGCATCATGCGGACGGACGGACCATACTTCCGCCTTAAGTCTGTCACGGAGACTGTGAAGACAGGACATAGAAAGATAAAGATAGAAAGGACACCTACTGCAGTGTTATCTGTCATGGTCTTAGTCAATATTAAAGATATCAATATTTTCACAAAGTGCTTTACATTATGTAGGATGATCTTATGTAGAAAACAGTAAATCACAAATAAATGACTGGATTTTCACAGGCAGGGTCAACATTTTACTCACAATTCAGAAACCGTAACCAGTGAACTGTTGAGTAACTGATGTTCGCAGACAAATTGATCATAAACCTGTGGCGGGATACCACAGGTTTATTATCAACGTGTCTGCGAACAAGGCACATGGACATAATGTCTAGGTTGAGAGAACATCGAGGCAGTCACAGTTGTACAGTGCTGAAAACTGTGTGTTAAATGTCCTGAACAGTTCAGATGTGTGTGTGTTCTGGCATTGAAGCTGTGTAGATTCTGACACATAACTCCATCCTCACTGAGCTTCATAACATCTGATTTTACTTAGTAGTCAAACTGCTTTTCTTATTTTAAGGTTCAGTAATTAATGGTTGCTTATGCTTAATGGCAAACAACCAAACAATGTGGTGAAAGGTTGCTTGTGTGTGAATTTCTTGGCTATGGTTGCCTTTCTTCAGTGAAACCGTGAGAGTGTGTATAGAGAGTTTTATAGGGTGCAGTTGAATCTGCGTTATCTCTTGTTGATGTTCTTAATAAACATGAATGTGGTTTTCTTTGTTTTTGGTGTTGTCTCCAGAATACTCGCTAGCTGTGCAGAAGTTTTCTCAGACTCTTCAGTCGTTCCAGTTCGATTTCATTGGTGACACTCTGACTGATGACGAGATGAACATCGGTGAGTCTGAATCTCATCGTTGATGGTTCAGATTGGTCTGAATCTCATTAGGTCTTAACCTGATTGGATAATTGCTCATTTTTGTGTTTAAAACATGTTCTGTTTTTGTGTACATTGGTGTGCAGGCATACATGCATTAGTGTTTGTGTGTTTGTATCCATCGGTTGCAGCATGTTTTGCATATTCGCTCATGCTTTTGCATTTGATTCATACGTGTTGTTTCCCTTGACAGCTGAGTCATTTCGTGAGTTTGCTGGTTTGCTGCAGGACGTGGAAGAGGGCAGAACGATGCTGGTTGGTGGAATGCATTTCTTTCAGTGCCATTTCAAAAATAGTCAATCATAGTCCAAGTTCACATACAAACAACATTTATACTTCTCAAATATGTCAATCATTAACAATCCGCAAGACTCCTGGGACTGAGGGCCAATTAAACATGTTTCTGTTCATTTTATTGAGATGTTTGTGTCGTAAAACCCAATTATTGGGTTTAGGAGCTCCAAAACCTAGTGTGAGGTGTTTGTGTATATTTCTTGAAAAGACTGATAATTTCATATTTCCTTGGGGTGCTTTCTTATCAGTAACATCTAATGTACGATGTAAACCTGTACAACTGGAAACTCTGGATTTAGAAAGTATGCCTTCTTCATTCCTTACGAGGTGCACAAAACATGCTCAAGTAATGTTTTTCTAAATAATGCTCATGCACAGTCATGTGGTCGTTTTATGTAATTTTTCGAATCTATATAAATTAGCAGGATGCTAATCTAAACCTTCTGCTTCATTGTGACAGGATTGTAGTAGGATTTTCTATTGCAGAGACAGTAAAAGATTTTTGGGAACACATTTACTTACCCATCGCCTCTCCTTTTTTTGTTTCACTTTTTCTGTTTCACTTACAGGTTCAGAATGCCTGTGACTTGCTTATCAAACCTTTGGAAAAGTTTAGGAAAGAACAGATCGGAGTCACGAAAGTAAGTTTTATACACACAAAAGGGAGGCATAACATCATAGCAGGGTGAAGTTTTAGTATCTCCAAAGTGTCACATGACTACATATAGAGGCCTACCCACAGCAACATTTTATTGCTCAGATACCTCAGCTCTCAGTTGTGTTTTACTCAACCGTTGACCATATCACAACTACACAAGAAATTCCTGTTTATATGCAGAAACAAGCAGACTTTGGTGCCTGAGTAAATGTGATCAGTGTTTTCTCCATTTCGAAGCCCTACGGTGGCTGACACAGCACTAAGATGTTGTCACGTTTTTGCTTCTTTGCCGAAGGAGATGATGTGTTTACGAAACACGCTCTGTAGAGCAGTTTCTATGTTTAGGGCTACTGTAGAAACAACATGGCGAATTCCATGCAAGGGGACCCACCCACGCTGTATGAAGATAGAAATAGCTCATTCTAATGTTATAAAAACAACGCTTCATTATCTAAATTAAATAGTTATGTATATTAGATTGCATATCTGACAATACGTCCTCCAAAAACTACACACTGGACCTTTAATTACCATTTGGAGCAAATCTGAGAGAATGTGAAATGTAAATCTCAGTTCAAACTTTAAATAAGGTACCAATATAATAGCACACACTTAAATAAGGATGAAATACACTACACCAGAGCCGTTGAAATACAGAGTTACGACACTCGATCTCGCCCCCGTGTGGTCACGTGGTTCATGGAGCACTCAGTAGTTCCAAACAAATCTGTGCTGTCAACCTATTTGAATGGATTTTAGTGGGACAGACAACAGCAACTATATATATTTATATTGTGTACACCGTTTACTACGTTGACTACATTTATAGCAGCATTTTGTCTGGGGAGTAATATGAATATAAGATCTATGAATATAAAATATGTCCGCCAACTCGTTAAAATGTTCAAACATGCAGTTATTTCACCAACTGTACAGCAAATGCGTTTGGGAGACATGAAATGAATGGGCTTCAGTGCTGTGTTTGGAACTATTGGTCGCTCCATGACGTGAGTTACTTCCGCATTCCATTCTTACTAGGGCTGTGTATTGGCAAGTGCCTCCCGATACGATATCACGTTAGATGGGTCACGATACAATATATTGCTAGGTATTTCGGTACGATACTCATTTGCGATATATAGCAATACTTTAAATAGAAAATGTAAAACGTAGAGCTAGAAATACAACATGCTGTGCACCACCGGGCGTTTCTGTAAGGATAAGTGTAAAAACATCCCTTACCTCTGCAGAGTGGCCATGATGTGCTGCAGTAGCCAAGTGACTTGTGTCATGACTTGCGAAGCCTACAAACAGCATTATTTTATATAACTCATTACTCCATGACTTATTTTGAAAACCAGAGCACACCCACACATCAGCTCTGAGAGCTCCAAGCGTTCTTATATCTTTCGCCATGCTCGCTTCCACTTACTTTTGGCCATATGTATATGACATGATTTAAAAAAAAAGTATCGACAGAGGTATCACTATCGATACAGTATCGGAAAAAATATATTGCGATAGTTACATGTATCTGTATTTTTGCACAGCCCTAATTCTTACTAAGGAGGTCTATGTGGGTGTTGTAACTCTGTATTTCAATGGCTCTGCACTACACTAAATATGAAAAATTGTGATATTTCATGATCCAGATATCATTACAATACTGTAGCACCAGATGCCTGTTGGAGACCTATATAAATATGTAGACAAGTGAGCGAATGTGAATGTGAGTTGATATTTTATTTTTGAGCCATACTGGAACAGTATCAACTACCGGAGCATCCATGGAAAAACAATTAATTTATCAGAGATTGAGGAAGAATAACAGGGCTATCGTGGTTAAAGAAGGAAAGGGAGATCATTTGTTGGAAAAAACACATGGAAAGTTTCAAAATTCCAAAAATGATTTTGGACACCTTCCAGGCCAACACGCTTCAGTTAACATTACTGAGCTCTCAGTTTCATTTCACCAGTTTTTCTTTGTGGCCAGAGATTGGTGGTTGTAAGGAACCTTAAGTCTAAAAGCTTTATAGCCCCCGTTTTTATTAAGAATCGGTTTCCAACCAAAAGGTTTTTTAAGTTCATCTCATACTTTCCTGCTGTTGGAACGCTTCTTTCAAATCAATGAGTTTTGTATGTGTGTGTTTCAGGACAGACGAAAGAAGTTTGAGAAGGAGAGCGAGCGGTATTACTCTCAGCTGGACAAACATGTGAATCTGTCCTCCAAGAAAAAAGAGACGCAGCTACAGGAGGTAAAGACAGTGCCAAAGGGATTATCAAGAGCACGTTTTTAAACCTGTTACACTACCAGTTGCTTTGGTCACACCTGGATATGTTTGTTATGTTCTCAAATGCCTTCTCAAGTGCGCAGAACCCTGTTAACGTAATAAATAGGTGTGTCCAAACTTCTGACTGGTGGTGTAAATTCAAAACAAACATGTGTCTTTTGAATGCATCTTTATGTATTCATGTTTGTGTGTTTGTTGTAGGCGGATGAACAGTTGGACAAGGAGCGTCAGGCGTTTTACGAGTCATCTGTTGAATATGTCTACCAGATCCAACAGGTTCAAGACAGAAAGAAGTTTGACGTTGTGGAGCCTGTGCGTGTTAACTTCCTTTTCTTTTTGCCTACAGACACAGTTCTGTTTTATATACCTTTATATGTTTTGTAGTAACAAATGCTTGCATGTAGTGATGCATGGATGGATCGTTGTCCTTATAGGGCTGTGTCCATGTGTGATTTACAGGTATTAGCGTTTCTGCAGAGCATCCTCACGCTAAACAACCTGACAGTGGAGATGACACATGACTTCCTTCCTTATAAACAGGAGCTTCAGCTCAGTCTGCAGAATGTGAGAACTTCCCAAGTCAATACTGATTTGGTCACGAGCAGACGCCTGTTGGTGTTCTGCTCTGTTGGTTTGTCTTTTTTTTAAACAAATGGCTCATTTATTGCAGGGTTAACACAAACCAGAAACCAACTCACTTGAATTATCACACCACCCCAATTATTAAATTCAATAACGTAAAAAAACACATCATTCTGTCAGTATTAATTGGATTTATTAGCAGGGATGAATCATTTTAATGATTAAAGGTTTGTTGTAATTTTGTCAAGGTTTTGTGGATCTTACTGATTTATTTTAAAAGGAAATGATCAAACTTGGGTCGCCTGTAAAACTTCCATTATGTTAGCCCTTCCACAAGGCTACGGCCCAAGCGTTGTTTTTCTTATTTTTGTGATGGATTGCTGTGGTTGCTGTAGACCCGTAACAACTTTGAGAGCACCAGAGGGGAGATGGAAGAGCTTATGAAGAGGATGAAACAGTCGTCTCAGATCTGTATTAGGCACGGCCAGCAGTCGACTAAGGAAGGATACCTCTACGTGCAAGAGAAATGTGAGTGCTCTTTCACTTTTGCAATCCAATGCCTGTCAACTACCACAGACAGCATTTCAACATGTTCATCCCAGACATCATCCCTGTTGACTCATTAACAGGAACACACCCCCCATCATGTCCCTTCAGTAACTGAGTTTACTGGTCATGAAATGAGTTGAAACATTACAAATTTCTTCTTAAAGAAAGAGCAGTAATTGTTTATAACCGTATGTAGATGGCAACATTTACAAACAGGACAAATCAAGAGTTGTGGTTAAAGGGATACTTCACCCAAAAATGAAAATTCTGTCATCATTTACTCACCTTCGAGTTGTTCCAAATCTGTATACATTTCTTTGTTCTGATGAACACAGAGAAAGATATTTGGAAGAATGCTTGTAACCAAACAGATCTTGCCCCCCATTGACTCCCATAGTAGGACAAATTACTTCTTACTACTTACTATATTCATTTTTTCTTTGTTCTGTTGAACACAAAAGAAGACATTTTGAAGAATGTAGGACAGCAAACAGTTCTGGGGCACTTTTGACTACCATTGTATTTGTCCTACTATCGTAGTCAACGGGGGTGCAAAATCTGTCTGGTTATAAGCATTCTTCCAAATATCTTTCTCTGTGTTCATCAGAACAAAGAAATTTATACAGATTTGGAACAACTCGAAGGTGAGTAAATGATGACAGAATTTTCATTTTTGAGTGAAGTATCTTATTAATAAAAAACTAAAACCATGTATCAAAGCATATGTTATACTTACTGAATGAAATACAGATTAATCTCTCTTGCTCTCGCTCTCTCTTTGCAGGGGCTTTGGGTGTAACCTGGGTGAAGTATTACTGTAAATACTTCAAGGACAACAAGACATTGGTTATGGTACCGATGGAGCAAAAAACAGGAACCAAACAGGTGGAATATATTATTAATAATAAAAATTAATGACAAATAAACTAAATTGAGTATATGTCCTTTTCTATTACATTTCCTCTCTGTCTTTTTCTTTCTCAGACCACAAGTCAGCTAACACTGAAGTCCTGTGTACGCCGCAAAGCTGATTCTATTGATAAACGCTTCTGTTTTGAAATTGAGACACACGAAAGGTGAAAATCAGCATTAGTCTTCTGTCCATTACTGTTTACAGCAAAACTTTGTATTATTATTTACAATTTAGACAAATGTATATTGTTATTGATACAGTTGTAATAAATGTGTGTCCAGTATTTCCAGAACAGATTAGCGGGAAAATGTGCATGTCTTAGTTTATTCAAATATGCACATGTACAGAATAGAAATGCATTATACAGAATAAAGACCAAACCATGATATGAACTTTAATTATAAAGTCATGTATATGTAAATGTGGCCAAGGATATTTGCTCAGCTTCAGGACTGTGCTCTCAGTCTTAAAACTCCAGGTATTTGTACTGTACACAAATGGAAAAGGGGTTTAATTATTCAAATTTTAAGCTTATCATTTTTGTTTTTAGGTGCACCCCTGTCCTGCTCCAGGCTATTTCTGAGGCCAACAGGAAGCAATGGATGGAGGCCATGGATGGGAAAGAACCAGTGAGTTTAACATTGTCACACCTCTCAATTCTGATGGTTTTTATGTACTATAATGTTTCTGTTTGTTTCAGATTTATCATTCTCCGATTCAAAAGCAGGAAGAGAGTAAGTACAACTTCACTTTGGTTTTATGTCTAAAAAGCTATAGTAATATATATATATATATATACTGTATACACAGTATATATAAATATAAGAGTTTGGTTCCAAAATGAGATAACTCCGTTTTAAAATAAATTCTAAAATCATGTTTTTTATTATGTTTTATTGTGTTAGTTGGCTGTATTTTTTGAGTTAGTATGGCTGAAATAAAAATAAACCAACTGCAGTTTGATTGCTATTAATTGGAATGCACAATAAAAAAAACATGATTTTTGGAAATATTTAAAAAACAAGAGTTATCTCATTTTGGAACCAAACTCTTCATATATACACATATAATCAACAATTACCCTTATTTGCATCAAACTGAAATAGATCGACTGCGTCATCCACACAATCACTCTTCACTATCCTGCCCTGATAATTACTATAATCATATACAACGCCATACCCCATGCTATTGCATGTAAATATTACGGTTCCACATGTCTAAAATACCATAGAAATACAGATACCATTTTTGGACAAACCGATAAATATTCGATACAGCAGGAGACTATCTAAAAATAGAATTGCCTTGTAAAAAAACTGCACAATAAATTCAGAAAGTGAAATACTTGCAGGCCTGTGTAATACAAGGTGTTATTACACCATAAATAGTGTCCAGTAGCCTATTGAGAAATGCACACAGTGGTGATGAACAGTCTTCATTATATGTAATATTCTTTCTTGTTTTCTTTTATCCCCAGTGGAGTTGAATGACCTGGGCTTCAAGTTCGTCAGAAAATGCATTAACTTTGTGGAAACAAAAGGTAAATTACATTTCTTTGACACTTAAGAATATCAGGAATATGACTTTCCTTTTGTATTTTCTGGAAACATATCAATCACGTAATAAAGTTACTCAGGGTTACCAGTGGAGCTTTAGAGCCCACTGCGGGCCTTTTAATATGAGCTGTGCGCTGTTTACGCACTTCATGGCCACCATATGCTGAACCTGCACGCTTTAATAAATTAGTGTGAAAGACGAGCAGAACGTCAACCTTTTGTCGTTTTGTTCCTCGAACGCGACCAGCAGAGGGCAGCAGCGCATCATGTGCTCACGTGTGTGTCGCGCAACGGAGATGAGAGCCAACTGTAAATAGAAAACATTCATTTCCAGAATGTGTTTGTTCTGCAGAACCGCTGCTGATGTGGCCAAAAAACCTGAAACGTGCACAGTAAAACACACCAAACATACAGATTTTTATCGATAATGTATCGTACAAATTCAAAAGAAAGCACTGATATAAATTGATGGCAGAGCTTATTTCTTCTGTGAAGATTGTAGGTCAAAAGTTTTGGTCTCCAAAGCAGTTAGAGCGCTAGATTCCGTTACAGTAAAACAGTGAAATCATTAAAGCGAAGAGCTAACTTATTCTCACTAATAAGCGTGCATAAACCTTAACGCTGACTGAGGAGGGAACGCTAACGGTTGTGTTTGAAGGGCTGATGTATGCGTTCGGCGGTCTCTGAATTTGCCGTTACTCAGATTTCCCCCCAGAAGTTTAAGAGCGGCCCTGTCGTCAGGAACAACGTGGTGTACGTTAACGATCAGTAATCTCTGGCAAGCCGTGGTTCGGGGGTTAGTGTACGGCTAATGGCGGCCGAGCGCGAACTGAGCGTTGGCCAGGTCCACCGCTGCTCTGTCGTTTTTCGGTAGAGCTGTACTTTTCCACTGCAGGACACTCCCCCGTTTCTTCTCCCTCATGCCAGGTTCTCCCATTTTCTCAGTCCATAAATCATTCTTTCTGTTTCTTTTTCACTCTCTTTTCGTTTGCTCTTTTCTCTTTCTTTCTGGTAGGGCTGACTCAGGAAGGGGTCTACAGGACTGTGGGCAGCAACACCCAAGTACAGAAACTTCTGAATGCCTTCTTTGGTGAGAAAATGACCAGATGAACATCTGCCTTGTCCGTGCACGTGTATATGTCTGTGGAAAACATGCCAACATGCTACTCGCACACTTGTCAATCCCTCTTACGGACAGATTTGCACAATTACAAGCAAAAACACAAGCGTCTTTTATTCGCTGTCAAATCGCTTTACATATTTTATTTTTATACATTAAATTGAATCACTCGTAATTTCTAGTCCTAACTCATTGTGGCATGTAAGATATCTGTTGGGAGCTTTGCTCGTTTTTTGATGTAGCGTAGCAATGGGACAGCCAGGAAACCAAAGCAGAGATATACGTCCATGAGAGCGACCTTGAGCTGTTACAAACTCCCTGACACACAGCCCCCATATTGAACAACAACAACCAGCTGAGGAAGGTCATTCATCTCTCTCTCTCTCTCTCTCTCTCTCTCTCTCTCTCTCTGTCTCTCTGTCTCTTTCTCTCTTTGTCTTCATCTGTCCTGATTTCGCTCTTTCGGCAGACCCGAAGTGTCCAGGTGATGTAGATTTCAATTCGAATGACTTGGACATCAAGACCATCACCAGTGCCTTGAAGTTCTATTTGCGGTAAGTTAAGCACCCATATATACGTAAATGAGATTTGGACACTTAAATTAAAAAAAATAATTCACACCTGTGTGAACCATTTCAAACCTATATGACTTCTTTGCCGAACACAAAAGAAGACATTTTGAAGAATGTTGTTAATCGGCACCCATTGACTTGCATTGGTGTTTTGTCCATACAATAGAAGTGAATGGATGCCAGGGCTGTTCGGTTACCAACATTCTTCAAAATATCTTTTTTGTGTTTGGCAGAAAATAGAAAGTCGTACAGGTTTGAAATGACAAGGGGATGAGTAAATGATGACAGAATTTAAATTTTTGGGTGAACTGTCTCTTTAAGACTGCAACAATGAGCGGTTTTCCACCATCGCGCCGAATCGTTCTCGTTGCTTAATCGTGCCGATCCATGCCAGCCGGTACGTAAATGGTTTAATTTTCCACCGCGGGGCTGATAACGGAAATGTTTAGAATGTAAACACAAACGCGTCACGCGCTGCCTTGGTTAACACAAGAGACTGAGCTATAACGGTTCTGCGCGCATTCATTAGCACGATTCAGCACGGTTAGACAACAGTTTGTATCGTGCCGTGTCGAACCAGGCTCACATGGAAACATAACTGTAACCGTTTAGACTGTGCTAAGAACGGTTCGGCGCGATGGTGGAAAAGCGCTCATTGAAAATTTGGTTTTACTGAAGACATGTGAATGAGATATTGCTTGTTGTTCAATAACCAAGAAAACACACAATTGATACTGATTAGACGACCGGAAATAACTGTTACATTTATTTTCGCAGGAGTCTCAGTGAACCGCTCATGACCTACGGTCTGCATCGGGAACTGATTTTAGCAGCAAGTATGACAGCAGACACACAGCCTCATCCACAGCAGTACACGCGCACCCACATACCCATCTTTACACACATTTTTTTGTGTTTACTGTATATGCGTTTTCCATCTGTTATGGGTCACTTTAGTTCAGCAGGCCGAAGTGCAGCTGCAAAAGAGGAAAAACACGACTGCAAACGCACTGTTTAAATACAATCCTCTATCTAACATACAGAATCAGTTTATTTTCGAAGATGTGATTTTTACCACAGTTGGGTGTAAAATCTTCCAATCATAAGTACCAGCTGTTTAAGTTCTTTTCTGTGCTACTGCCTATAGAAAAGATGGTGGAAAAAGATATTAGACAGTTTCACAAATGTGAAATAAAGAGAATGTCTCTGAAATGGGGAGAAATGTAGACCATTTTGCAAGACGTAAACAACACTGGTCCAGAACCACCTCCTGTTTCAGGTTTTTTAATGCTACATAAAGATAAGAACAAAATAGAACTGAATCAAAATGTTACGCAAACACTTTAAAGATTTTAAAGACTTATTAATATTCCCTGGAAAAGAGCAATGTGACACTATATAACACTCACATTGTAATTATTGAAGCTGTCACTTATTACAGCTACATGTTTACGCTGTTGCGCGTTACTGTTTGATTTCTTCAGCACAAGCTCACGGACCTTTTTATAACACTTTACTGTACACTACAAATCACTTATTTACACCATATCTGTGCTTTGCTGATTATAACAGGAGGATTCTGTTTGAGTTGTGTCAATGTATATATATTATATATATATATATATATTCTAATTCTAAATGACTGTGCTTTTCGGTTTCAGAAGTCTCTTTTTGAGTGTCAGGTAATGTTTTAGCACTCACTTTCATGTGCCATCTCAAGCAGAAGTGAAACATAAAAAACGTTCACACTGCTGAAATAGAATGTTGTAATGGTGAGTTAATTGCGGAAAGTGTGGTCGTAATACTGATTTGTTAATATTTAGCAGTTTATTTCGTTAATATATGGTACTTTTTGTTTTAGTGTTTTCTGTTTATAACTGAGACCAATTTGCATCTCTTAATGAGATTGTATTGGTTTTAATTGTTGACTTTGATTTACATTAATGAAATACAAAATAATACCACTTGAGTTTGATAAATGGGTGTGGTAAATATTAGAGAATAAAATGATTTGAGTTTGTTGTAATAAGATAAAGCAGAACCACAGTGGTAGGCTTGCTGGTGAAATATTATTATACAGTATCAGTCAAAGGTTTAGAGTCACTCATTCTTTAATATTTTTTCCCGCACATTTAAAACAAATAGTAAACCTAAGGTATTAGCTGATATGAACTATCTTTTTATTTTTTAATCTTAGTTTATGTTCAGTACAGTTTTTTACTCGATGTTGAAACTGAAACAATTGTATTGACATTAACTAACATTAACAAGGTGCTGAAACAAAAATATTGCAATGCTTATTGTTAGTTTATGTAAGTCAATTCATTTACTAATGCTAATAAATACGTTATTGTGAAGTGGTACCACTATGACATACCACAAATGAAACTATGGGAACTATCTTTCTTTTAGTAATTCCAAAGTAACAAACCTTTGCCCAGAAGTTGTATAAATGTCATGAGATTTTATCAGCCAGATTTTTGAGGTCCCACCATGGAAAGAGCTTTAAACAGTATTGATAGAGTTACCACCATGCTGGGCTTTTTCGGGCTGCTTTTCCTTATTTTTTAAATTTTAACTTTTGTTTTTACCATTTGTTGGCACAATTGCACAAAACTACATTCAAGCATACAACTTTAGATCAAAAGGTTTTACTATAATCACTATAAACATTTCAGTTAATTGATCCTGAACCTTTGACTGTTTTGATATTGGTGCACTTCTGTCCAACAGAAAGAGAAAATAAAAATGACACATTACAGTTCATTAATGTAACATTAGGTTGTTTATGTTGTCAAAAAAGGAAAATGTTCATATAGATGCCTTCTGAGATTTACTCAACTCAACTTTATTTATATAGCGCTTTTTACAATTTTCATTGTTACAAAGCAGCTGTACATGAGACATATTGACTATAAGCGAAACAATTAAAGTTAATTTAATTGTAAAACAGTTAATTTATATTAACACTCAGACAATTGTAAGTCGATCTGATTTGTAGTATTTCTGTTAGCATTCTGCAGTGATGTCACCCTTCTGTTCTCTGTGTATGTGCGCTCAGTGCGCGTGTGTGATTTGGTTGTGGTATTGTGTGTGTGAGTGCGCGTCCAGCTTTGAGCATTTTCCTCGAATCATGCTGTGTTCTAATCCTGCCTTTACCTAATAAGATTAGAAGCCATTAAAGCATCTTTGATTATTATAGCTCGACTGTGTAGCTACGCTCAGATTACACGCAACTAAACTGGCCGGCACAGAGGAATGGCCTACACCTGCCGAAGGATTAACGGCTCACTTTAATGCGCTTTACTCGCACGGGTCCAAATCTTATCATGCCTTTGATCTCGTGCGGTCGCAGCTGGTCGCGGTTTCTTTTTTATTTAGAAAAGATGTTGAGTGGCTTCATTTGACCCCTTCGAACCTATAGAAGCTACACTGGCCCGCAGCTCCTCCTAAAACTGCTCTATGGAGTTCCCAAGTACACGCTCGGTTTCCAGTTCACTGAATTTCTATAAAGTAACCACTGATATGGTTAGCCAGAGGCTGTGTGCTCAGATAAAGCTGTGTTTATCCCAGATGTCACAGTCAATGTGTCTCTACTGATCCTTTTAGGATTTTACAAGTTGTCTTTGGACAAGTCGAAAGACGTTCGGCAGACTGCCGTAATATGTCAGCCGGAGAAAAACAAACAAATTCACACTTCTAGAAACCGCTAGTTTGCTAACTCGAGCAAATGGCTCTATACAGCTCTATTAGTTTTCGAGTAGATGGAACGGTGCACCGACTGTACTGTCTGCTGTATTCGATCCTTTCTAACGTAGTACAGTGTAATGAGAGACAGGTGAACTGGTCTTTCCATAATGGGCGACCCTAAAAATGTGACAGTAAATATGTTAATGATGTGTTTTGGGTATCTGAAGTGCATGTATGTGTGTGTTTGACTTTTTCAGAATCAGAGAATCTGGACTATCGGTTAGGGGCGGTCCACTCTCTTGTTTACAAACTTCCAGAGCGGAACAGAGATATGCTGGAACTGCTAATCAAACACCTGGTCAGGTAAAACACACAGAGGCATGCATGCGTGCACACGAGCGCTCCGAATGCGGTTTTCTAACCGGTACCCAGCTCGCTTGAGTGTACCTCTATAATTATATATTTGAGCTGTGTTTTGGTTAATGACAACAGGTTGCGTGTGCGTGCGTGTGTGTGCGTGTGTGTGTGCGTGCGTGTGTGTGTGTGAAAGTTCTGCCTAAGCTGAGAATAAAAACCTACTTTGCTTTATAGTGTATAGCTCCATATGTGTCATCTGCGTGTGTGTGCGTCAGGAATACCCATATATACAGTACACTAGCCCAAAGTCACGAATTTGGATAGACATACTAAATTGAAATTGAAGGTAGGATTTAATTAAATTGCATAAAGTGGAATAAGTCTGCAAATGTTTCTGTAGCTATAAGAATAGATCAGCACATGACAGTAGTAGACAGTACATGAGTGGCCATTTAGCAGATAATTGTATAAAAAGTGACTTGTATTACATTTATTACTTGGACAGCATCCCCTGAGGTCATAATGTCATGAGCTAATGTCTGTTTCACACTGGACACGCAAGCATAGTGTTTATGGTGCTTATGCTGGACAGAAGCAGAGCGTTTGCATCGTGACAGACCGGCAGCGGTTGCAAGCGCAAGGCTGTGTACCACCAACACAACAATTGCAAATTCGCCTTAGGTTTAATTCATGTATGAGCTTAACCTGTTTACTGACAATATAGATTACATAACTAATTTGTTTCATTCTCATTGTTTTTATGCTTTACTGCGAGTTATACAGATAAAAAGCTGCTGTATCTTATCTGTTGCTCGATTAAATAAAGATAAAGATTCACTGAAGAGTGATTGACAGCACAATGCGATCGTGTTAACCCTTCAACATATACAATATACGCATACAAAATATGCGTTTCTCTGGTTAAAGATGAGGCTTCACTCTGTTCTGGAGAGATGATTGACAGCATGATGCAATTGTTTTCCCCTCATACATACAATGAAATCATATAACAAATGACTTTATGATCATTTTAGATTTTTTATTTGTAAAATATAAATTATTTAAACAACCTTTTGTGGTATGGCCAAAAAACCTAGCAACAGTGTGTTTTTACCATTTCATGAATTAATCATGATAATCTCAGCCAGGATTAGTTTCCTATGAGTTTAATGCTGGTTTTATAGAGAAGGCTTAAGGCTGGTCCCGGACTAAAATGAATGTTTGGGCTGTCTTAACTGAAAATAACCTGCTCAGGCATGTCTCAAAGGGCCATCAGGGCCATTGTTTTGTCTCAAGATGCACACCAGTAATGTTTTTTCTAAGGCATTTTTATAAAAGTGACTTAAATATCCTAATTTAACTAATGCGTAGTCCTGGTTTAGGCTAAGACTTGTATGTGAAACCGGGCCTAATTATTTTTACGGCATGAAAGACACTTTTTTTTTTTTCACTACATCTGAAGAAGTAACGGTTCAATATCAGTTATTTTATCATTATTTGTTGACTTGTTCAGTTAAATCCAGTGTTAAAAAGACAGGTTTTTTATTTCGTTTTTAATGTAATAAGGAATACAAAATAATGTAAAAATAGATCAAATAAAGTATAAATGTGTATATTTAAATAAATCATATAAAAAAACAAGATTTATCGGATATGCTGTGCACCGCTATAACGTACTGAAAACTCCTAAACATATATTCATATCTGACAAAACATGCCACAGCCTTTGTAAAGAGGTGTGCTGTGGATTTACAACAGTAGAAATGAGAAAATCCTTGCGAAACAGAATGTGGCACAATAATCATGTTACCTCGACTATTTTGCTTTCATAATTGTTGGAAGCCAAAGTTGAAAATCAATTACGATTAATTGCACAGTATTTAGAATGATGCACAGGGTTAAAGTCATAGTGACTGTTTAAAACACAATAGGCTCCACCTCACATGCTTTTAGGTCAAATTGATATTTTGTCATGTCGATCCATGTGCATTTTGGCCATAAACAATGCTGTACTGTACAGCTGCTTCAGCTCTGCCTTTGCGTGCTGTGTGAATGTTGTAACCTGTTACCTTGAGTGTCGGAAAAAGACGCGCTGCTTACGTGTGCGGTGTGAAACAGGCTTTATGGTTCGCTACATTTGGATCAAACCAGCAACCCGGGGTACCAGACGAGAACTTTAGTCAGTATGCTTTTTGTGTGTAATTCTTTAGCGTATGCAGCCACAGCGGTGAAAATCTGATGACAGCGTCAAACATGGGCGTAATATTTGGCCCCACTCTCATGAGAGCGGAGGAGGAGACGGTGGCAGCCATGTTGGATATAAAGTTCCAGAATATCGTCATGGAGATCCTCATCGAGGACTACAGCAAGGTCAGACATGCCCGTGTTTTAATGATCAGGGAACAGTTCTGCATTTTGTGAAAAGCAAAATGAGACGACTTCTATGTTTGAAATAGAAAACAACGTGTGATTGACAGGACTGTTTAGTGCTCATATTTTTGATGATGTGTCTGCTTTGTGATTCATGCCATGTGTTTGATGCTGTCAGATCTTCAGAGGTCCTCCAGAAGAAACCATGCCGCCTCCTGTTCCGCCTCCGAGGGTGGCGCCTCGAAGACGGCAGCCAATCACGATCTCGAAACGCCCACCTCATCTTTACCCTGCCCTTCAGCCTCCCATTTTCGAGAGTAAATAGTCTTCGTCATCGTAGCCATCATCCCATCATCATGCATAGCTTTTTTTAATTGCTTCATCAGTGATCATCAGTAGATTCTTGTGAAAGTGAATTATTTGTCATTTATGTGCTCCAGACTTTTTATTTTTTCACTTTTTTAAGATCTTTGGAGCCCAGATCAAACATACTGTATTATGTGCTTTCTAGATTTTTATATAGTGCTATTTTATATTAATCAGTATTTTCTTTTTCTTCCTTCAGTACTTTTTTGCTTTTACCTGTTTTTGTGCAAAAAGGCTAAAATACAGTATACACACACCCAAACATCAGAGTACTCAGCAAAGCACACACACACACACACACACACATAACAGCTGATCAGGTTTCATATATTTTGGAAGGGACCTCGGACTGGATATGTTTCTCCTTAAGTGCTTTTTCTTTAAATGAGGAAAATACGCTCAAACCTCTCCGACGTCCCTGTCACACACTTGCACACATTCCAACCAGTTTAGTTTTACGCTTTCATGCACATTGTGTATTGTATGATTAAATCTGAAGGATCAGGGCGTGTGTACGCGTCCGTGTGTGTGTGTGTGTGTGTTTGTCTGCCCTGATAAATGTTTGTTCTCTGACATGTTGTCCTCCCCTCATTGTAAGTGGTGTTATGTAGTGTTTAACAACAGTCAAGCTAATAGTACACTCACTAGAGCATGAAAACTAAACGACTACCTGCCCTTCAGCGTTAAGTGTGTGCGGGCATCAGCGGCGCGCTCGTGCGTGTGTGCGCGTACTTGTATGACTGCATGCGTGTGTATGAGTGTTGGTATGCCGCCATTGTGTGTGTCCCGTGTCGGCTACCCGATGAGTTTGAGAGCTAATGCTTACATGTGTTTACGAGTCTGTTTTCAATCGCCTTTTGGACTTCTTTCCTGTAATAAGCCGTTTTCATTATTAACATCTGAGCTATTTTTTCCTCCTCTTGATCAAAAACAAATGCGCTCATCAATCCATTAATATGACTTTCTTGTTTGAGTATTAATGAAATTTGGCTCATTAAAGCATGCTGGATCCTCACTTTGCTTGTTCTCTGTAGTAGAATAAAAATTTACTTCTGTTGTGTTTTTTTGAAAAAGCATGAATCTAAAAAGATCATATCTGCTCTTTTCCTGTTTGTTGGATTGGACGGTGGAGGAGTTTGTGTGTGTGTGTTAGTGTGAGAGAGAGAGAGAGAGAGGGAGCGCAGTAAGCCACCTGTTGAGTTGAAATGGAACTTAGATGGTAAGTAAGTTTGTGCGTGTGTATGAATATTTTTGTTGAGGATACAAACAGTCATGGAATATCGGGAGCGTGCACATGTGTGTGTGTGTCAAAATGTGAGTTTCTTTGTTAAGGCGTGTTCATGCAAATGTGTTTGTCCAGTTTGGCTAGCTCGCACACAGCTGGTTGTTTTGACTGATGCTGTTTGTGTGTAGATTCACACACACACACAGCTGTGTTCTACACTTATGTCCTTGATTGTCACATGGCCATAGACCAATTTTTGATATGAGACCAGTTTTATCAGTTCACACACTCGACCCATAGTGTACATAAGTGAACTCACAACTCAAATTTCATTCATAAAATTCACTCATTATCTGATTCAGTATTCATAATTATGCTAATTCATTCTCAGACTCACTAATAGACTGAAACACGCTTTTAGTGACCTTTCCCTGCAAGAACTTCTCCATTGTATGACAAAAGCATCAATGAAGGCAGCAGTAAACCACAGGTCAAAGCCACAGTTAGCTTTTACCATCTTCATTAAAGGAATCACAAAATGTCATCTTCACAAACAAATAATGAAAATGAGCTAAAAGCATATTGCATTCAAGAAAAGCTCCGTTCTGCTGAAGTGAACTTGTGTGTGAAGCACGTACAACACACACCATGTTTGGCTTGAGCGGTTCTTTGCTACCACAGACACTTTTCATTTTAGTTTACAGCTCCCATTATGCTTTCTGGCCGTGTTGAAGCTATTACAACCAAATGACTCACTTTGGATAATTTGTAATTTGATTTTGACTAGTTTGGATTTTTCTTAAACCTTTATTGGCTCGTATTTCTCGTCTTGTGGAAATACAAGAGGACAGAGAGCCCGATGAGCTGTACACTTTTATTTATTTATTACAGACTTCCTCCTTAAGCCAAAACTACAGGAACAGGAAATGTAAAATTTTAACGACACCCCCGATAAAATCTTCCCTCAGGGGAAACGTTCGAGAGCAATCGTGTTCCTGACCCGCCAGACGTTAAAGTAGTGTTTTATCTCCAATTCACCGTCTCTGTGCTTCACAGGACGAGAACAAAACAGTGCCGCTCATAACGGCGGGGAACCCGATGGAGATACCAGCCTCACCAACCCAATTCCTCATCAGAGAACCAAACTGGTACCTCCTTCCGTCTCTCCTCCATCAGTCCCACTCTCTCCAACATCTTGGAAGCCCAAACCTGCTCTACGGCCCTTGGATTGTGACGTTTCCAAACTAGACGTCAGGATACAAGAGAGTCCGAGGCAGGACGGTGCGGCGACGACCAACGGGGAATCGGGCGCGACGGTGAACCGGGCTCAGTCTTTCCAGGGTAGGAGGCCGCAGCTAAAAGTGACAACCGGTAACCAAGTAACAGGCATGATCAAACTTTCCATCACTCGGTGTGACATGAATGAAGGTCAAAATCTGAATTTAAAGGAGTAGTTCACTTTCAAAATGAACATTCTGTCATCAGTTATTCACCCTTCTGTCATTTCAAACTGCAGAACACAAAAGAAGATATTTTCAAGAATGAAGTTAACTGGCCCCCATTCACTTGCTTTGGTATTGTGTCCATACAGTAGAAGCGAATGGGGGCTGTGCTGTTTTGTTAACAACATTTTTCAAAATATCTTATGTGCTCTGCAGAAGAAAGAAAGTCATACAGGTTTGAAATGACGATGGGCATGTAAATGATTGAATGAATTTTCCTTTTGAAAGTGAACTGATTGCTTTGTGTTATGTAATAATGCTGGCATTTAAAGTATGGATAATAAGCAAGTGGGCCACACACACACAATAGTTACGATGTGTGAGTGAGTCAGTTAAAATGCTGGTAACAGGTGTGTGTGTGCGTGTGTGTAACAGGAGAGGCTCAGGGGCTAAAGGGAAGATCTTTCTCAGAGAAGAGTTCCATCTGCCGGCCACCCACTCGACCGCCAGACCCGCCCAACCGATTCCCCGTGAAACCTCAGAATGAAGAGTCAACGGCCTCGTAGTGAGTAAACATCCGTCACTATAAACCGCAGCTCACTTTGATGCTAGTCTTGATTTATTCAGATCCTTATTTTTCAGCACTCGTGTTTTGAAATGTTGTTTTCCGTGGTTTTTCATTTCAGCCCTGAAAGTCCAATTTCATTATCGTGATGTGAACTGTGTTCTTGTATTCAGATAAACACTGATAAATCAAGAAATATGTGGCGGGGCGCGTAGCACACAATCCATGCCTACGGTTTTATAGAGTGCGCCAATGATAGTATTAAATAGTTTGAAGATATACTGTAGCCTACCAGCTTCACAAGGTATTCAAGTGTGGTTTCGGCACATTTATCTAGGCAGATTTGCTCTGAATTGTTCCGGTTATTTGCGAGACACCTGTCTACTGTAATTTTCAAGGAGCGCCACAGATTCTTCGATGAAATGAGAAGTTTGACTGGGCGATTGTGAGATATTTGACTTTTTTGTTCCACTGCGATGTCGGGGATCATCGCCCTGCTGAAGGATGAACTTTCTCCCAAGCTTTGCATCAGATACCCTGTACTTTTCTGTATTTTTCACTTTCTATTATTCCTTCCATCCTATGAAGATAGCACAGTACCTCCTGATGATAAAGAGCCCTCCGACATGATTCTTCAACATAGGGATGGTGTTTTTGACGTGTGGGCATATCACTTTAGGTTTAAAAGCCTAAGATTTTTTCCACATGCTGCTGGACCACTTGCATATTGGCTCCGAATCCAGGCTTTCTGTAACACGGTGGTTTTCTGAGCAATGACTCCTGCTGCCGTCCTTTCATACACGCCAATGATAATGCATAACTCATGAAATTGTTGGCCGGTCCGGGTTTACTCCATTGTCAACGACCGAGCCCTGAAGGGTCGCCGGCTTCTCCTTTGCAGTTTTGAGGGACGACCTTTTCTAGACAGTGTCTGGGTGGCTCGATAGTCCCATCAACCCTCAATACAGTTTTATATCTTTTTTTCCGAGATGTATGCGTTTGTTTCACTTTAGCTCAGACTCAGGAATGCTCTTAAATCGTCATTTTCACAGCAGTCCTTAAGATTCGCAGCTAGACTAATGATCCCCTAACTGTGGGGTTTTTATCCTGAAAATGCTACAGTTATTTTAATGATTCACAGGTAGAGGTCAATTCGACTGCATTCGCCTCATTAATGCAATTGTTTTCCATTTGTGTTAACTTTAACCATCTGCGACGAAAGGATTGCTCAGGCAAACAACAATCTGTTTTTTTGATACTTCTTTTTAAACAAAGACACGCATTAGAATTTCTTTTCCAATTCCAACAAAACGTCACCCTTAAAACAATATTGAGTTTCAAGTGCTTTAAAAAAATACAGATATCACAGAGGCTACATTACAGCAGTACTGTAAACCGAGACACATCATGATCTCAATACTTGGGTAATTAACTGTAAATATACGATACAGAGCAGAATTTATTTTTGAAAGACTGCTAATCTAGAATCTAGGATAGGTTTCTGCTTGTCAGCTCCTTATAATTGCCATTCTATGAGCAGGAGCAGGGAGCGGTAATCTTAGACCAACTCTGAGAAAACATGTGGGTATGTTGGCTGCAGTGTCATATGGTCTTATCTCCAAATGACTTCAATCAAATTGATCTCGGAAACACGCATACACTCACGCACCCTCACACACAGCCTCTCACGGCTATTCTAAAAATCATCATTATTAATATAATACCTCTTATAACCAATTTGTTGGGGTAGTTATTTATAATAAACACATTAATATGAATAATGTCTTCAATAAAATATAATGATGATTAGAGGTGCGTGTGTTTATGCACGTTTATACTGTATTTGCTGTGTTTTCCTATTAACCGATAGCCAACAGAAACAAGTTTGTGTGTGTCAAATGCAAAATGTGTGTCACGCATATACACACTCAAAGATTCCATAAAGATGTCAGTACATGTACACGAGATTAAATAAGTGCAAAGAATGACTCGGAGCTAAAATAAGCAACATTTCCAAATTTGGGGTTCAAGATTCAAACTTGAGTCTGCAGCATTTTCTGATCACTGTAATCTGATCGACGATGTATTCTGCTTCAAAGCATGTAAACAGCAAAATGTGATGCACAAAGGATATAAATAAAATGCACAAAGGATATAAATAAAATGCAGCATTCAGTCTTCAGAATTAGGATAATGTATTACTGCATCGATGGTTTGATGTCTTCTTTTTTTCTCTTTTCCCATAGTGTCGCCTCCAAAACCAAATTTTTTGAGAACGCTTCCAGGCAGATGGGAAGGTACGTGAGTGTGTGTGCGAGTACGTTAGTGTGTGAGTGTGTTCATGTTTGTATTTCCCGGTGGGGACCTAAACCTGAATACACACCAATACCAAAATTGAGGTCCCCAGGGGCAAAAAAGCTAATAAATTGTACAGAACAATATTTTTTACAAATCTAAAAATGCAAAAAGTGTTCTATGATCTTTAGGTTTAGGGTTAGGGATAGGGGATAGAATATACAGTTTGTACAGTATAAAAACATTACGCCTATGGACTGTCCCCACGGGGATAGTCAACCAAAGCCTGTGTGTGTGTGTGTCTGAGTGCGTGCGTGCGTGTGCAGGAGTGTGTGTGCGTGAACCTTTAATTGTATCCAGCAGCTGCCTGACCTCAATTAGAACGGCTCTAGTAAAACCCAATGCGCTTTTCATGTGGTGCTTTTAAATAAAGTCGTGTTTAATACAGGACCACATGCTGAAAGTCCTTGTGTTACAGACCAAATAAAAAACGGACTAGACTCACATCCGACCAGTTTAGTCCCGCGTGGAGGTTTCGTGTAGACCTTTAAAATAAACAGGCACTTTAGAGCAGGTTAACGGATCTGAGTCTGGAGAAACGTACATGTACACACATTCGCACCTAGAGGCATGCCGGCCTTACTTGAACCCATTTGCTTAAGACTTTGCTTAAATTTGTTCACAAAAAGGAAGGTGTTAAAGAAATGTTCCGGCTTCAACGCATTTGTGGCATTATGTTGAAAATGATTTTGTTTTTTGTTTTTTAGATAAGCGAAAATATACATTTAAGAACACACAGTTGAAGACACAGGAACCTGCAGAGTTTAAAGGCAGAAACATGAAACTTTAATTTTTCCTAAAGAAATCATTATTGAGCGAAGCCTGTTTATTATTTGAGCTGTAAAACTGCTTCACAGGGACTGAGTTTTACTGTGGAGGGTAGGAAAATGTATGCACTTTGTGATTTAAATCCTGTCGGATTTAAACGTGTTTGTGGTTTTTCTTTTTCCACCTAACCTTGGTCAAATTTATGGAGCAAATTACCCACTGTTTTTTGGCCACTTGAGGGGTCTGCCGAGAAATCTAATCCCATCCAGATAGGAACGACAGCATTTGGATTTTTTTTTTTCTCCATTCTTAATTTATTTTCACTTTCATTAAGATGTATTCTATTTGGCCAAAATTCTTGGTAAAATAACAGTTGGTGCTTAAATGATTCAGAATAAACTCTATGAGGAGAATCCCTTTTTTGAACTGCAGGTATCTAAATTTAAGGTTTTGAATAAACGGATAATACTCATTTTTGTTATGTTTATTCTTTCTCTTATTCATATACATTTACATGATTACCTCAGTGATGACGTTTTTAGGCTAACCCAGAAGCAAGCTCCGCGCTGGTTCCCTCGACCGAAAGCCTATGCATTTTCCCCGTAGACTTTTGGAAGATCGCAAAAAATAAACTCTGTGATTAACAAAGGTTTATTATGTTTACACGTTTAAAGAATCTTTAAAGATTAACACCACATTTGTTACTTTTGAAGCCAAAATACAATCGTCAGAAATAAAAAGCTAACACGATGCTATAAACAGACTACACTTAAGGTCGTTCGATATCAACGTCACCACCACCAAGCCTCTGACAACTCTTTCAAACTTTATAAAAAATGTGTTCCCTGGCAAGTGTATGAATCCGCATCTGTTTTAAGAGATCTGTGCCCATGTTGCATTATTTGTGAGCTTTATATGCGCCATAATGTCTAACGTCCCCGCCAAAGGAAGTAGTCGCTTTTAGCAACTTGTTAGCAACCGCCGTTTTTAAGACACAATAAGGCTTTAAAAAAATCACAAGTGGGTTATAATTGATGCATTTTATGTCATAGAATAAAACATGAAAATATTTAGAGGTTTTGTTTACCACAGATCTTATTTCGGGCGATTTACCAAAAACCCATTCAAAAAACCTTTGGAGACTTTGGAGCGATGGAACCGGAAGTCCTAAAATGCTAACTCGCTTCTGGGTTTTGCATACAAAAATGCGTCATCTCCTCGGCTCCCTATATCCATATGAAATGATCTACTGTCAATAAATGTAACTAAGTTAGTTTAGAAAACTAATCTAAAACTAAACTAACGAGAATTAATCCCACAAATACTGTAGGTAGTGTTGATAGAAACAATCCTGTAATCATCTAAAGTTGAGTAATACAACAGCAAAGTCATTATCTCAAGATTCTCAAAATAATGAGATTAATTTCAGTGTATAGAGATTAAAGATATTTCTCAAAATAAGACTCTAACTTAAATCAACTAGATAGCAGGTTTAAATAAAAATGATACTGTTAAATACAGTTCAGAAATAAAGGTAAACCTTCCATAAAAACTGTAGAAATTTAACTTTTTTTTTAAGAAAAGGAATTAAACTTGTTCTGCCTTCTGTATTTTATGGGCTGCATATGTTAGTGTTTTCCATATCAAAATCAATGTGGTCTGATCTTTTACCAAACTCTAAAATTGTTGAGATGGCAGTTTGGCAGATTATTTGAATCGAGGATGATTCGCTTCACTGCACGTGGCTCCTCTCCAAGCCTTGTGTAGCTCAAGTTCAAGGCCTTGCACAATGCTAGAACAATCCTGACGGAAGTCTCAGAGGATACCGAGATAAAAGGTTGGACCAATGCAAAGCAACAAAGTGAATCAAAATGAAAGTTGGTAATGAAGCACTATGGAATGATTTTGCGGAGTAAATTAAAAAGGTATTGCAAACTGCATTTGCAAATGCGTTTTCTATTTGTTCGTGTCAAAATTGTGATATAATTCAAATGCAAATGCAAGCCGTTTGCATTTGCATTTACGCGAACGTACAATGTCTGCCAAATTTCAAAAGGAGAAGCAAAGTCTATTTTCAAATGAATTACCTCTGTTTTACGAGTTACGACCCTGCCATATTTAAATCGCAATAGCAATTCCCCATACTCTATTTTACTTCCTCTGGCGTCACGTATTAAGCCTGCCAAAACTCAAATGAAATCGCAAATTCCTTTGCATTTGCATTTCCCCTGACTTGTACAGAAACCTGTTAATCAATGGCGGGGGTGGGCTTATTCAACGGGGCATGTTTGTATCAGGAAGTGACATCATTCACCGTCGACTAGAACTTAAGTAGATACATGTGATACAGCTAAACACATTAGGAGTGAAGTTACAACTGCACTCACAATCGGCGTTGAAAACAGTTTTCAGTTCTTTTTGTTTGGAACTATCTTGCGCTGGAACTCTGGGCTCAGAGCGGCATCACTTAGCATGTGAAACTTCGGTGCAGGATGGATAATCATCACCTTCTGCAACATTCCTCTACACATGTTTGTTTGTTTGTTTGTTTATGGTATTTATTTTCACAGTACTCGAAGTCAAAGCGAGGACATGACATTTATTGACAACACTGTGACCGTATTTTGCATCATGATTAATACGTGTTGTAAACCATAACAAAACATGTTCACTTTGTATGAATAAACAGCATCCTGCATGATCATTGTTGTTCATTATGCATATAACAAGTTAATAATATACAGTGAGGGAAATAAGTATTTGATCCCCTGCTGATTTTGTAAGTTTGCCTACTTACAAACAAATGAAGGGTCTATAATTTTTATGGTGGGTTTATTTTAACTGATAGACACAGAATATTAAAAAAAATCAGGGGGAAAAAATGTTATATAAAGGTTATAAATTGATTTGCATTTCAGTCAGTGAAATAAGTATTTGATCCCCAAGCAAAACATAACTTTGTACTTTGTGGAGAAACCCTTGTTGGCAAGCACAGAGGTCAGACATTTCTGATAGTTGGTCACCAGGTTTGCACATGTGTCCGGATACATTTAGTCCACTCCTCTGTCAATCTTTAAGGTTTCTTGGCTGTCGCTCAGCAAATTGGAGTTTTAGCCTCCTTCACAGAGGTTCTATAGGACTAGGGTCTAGAGACTGGCTAGGACATTTAATGTGCTTCTCCTTAAGCCACTATTTGGTTGTCTTGGCAATATGTTTTGCGTCTTTGTCATGTTAAAGGCTCATCCATGACCCATCTTCAGTGACCTAGTTAAGGGGAGGAGGTTCTCGTCCAAGATTTTACGGTACATGGGCCCGTCCCTCAGCCCCTCAATGCGGTGAAGTCATCCTGTATACCTGTAGCAGAGAAAAAGCCCTAAAGCAGAATGTTTCCAACACTGTGCTTCTCTGTAGACATGATGTTCTTGGGCTCATAGTCAGCATTTCTCTCCCTCCAAACACAGGAGTCCATTTTGGTCTCACAGCAGTGCCAGCACTTTCGCCAAAGCCTTTTCTGAATCATTTTTATGTTCATTGTCAAACTTAAGACGAGCCAGGCGGGCCTTCTTGGGCAGGAGGACCTTGCGGGTGCTTCAGGATTTCAGTCTACTGTGGCATAGCGTGTTACCAATGTGTTACCAATGTTTTGCTTGCTAACTGTGTTCCCAACTGTCTTGAAATCATTAACAGGCTTCTTCCGTGTAGTTCTGGGCTGATCTTTAACATTTCTCATGATCATCTTTACCCCATTGGGGAAATATTGCAGGGAGCTCCAGAACAAGGGCATTTGATAGTTATTTTGTATATCTTCTATTTCCAAATAATCACACCAACAGTTGTCTCCTTCTCACCAAGCTTCTGTCTGTAGCCTATTCAAGGTTTGTGCAGGTCTCCAATCTTGTCGCTGACATCCTTTAAAACCTATTTGGTCTGGACCATGGTGTTGGAGAGGTTGAACTGGAAGATACAGATTCTGTTGGCAGGCATCTTTTATATACATAACAAGCTGATTTAGGAGTACTTTCTTAAAGTGACAGGACTAATCTGTGGTCCATATAGGCACATAATCAATCTGTGGAGCCAGAATTCTTGCTAGTTGGTAGGGGATCAAATACTTATTTCACTGACTGAAATGCAAATCAATTTATAACCTTTATATAACATTTTTTCCCCCTGATTTTTTTAAATATTCTGTGTCTATCAGTTAAAATAAACCCACCATAAAAATTATAGACCCTTCATTTGTTTGTAAGTAGGCAAACTTACAAAATCAGCAGGGGATCAAATACTTATTTCCCTCACTGTATTACGAAAGTACGTGAATTCTACATCTCTTTATTTGTGTATCATAACATAGTGAGACAAAGACAAACTTGTGCTCCAGTGTTTTAGTGAGTTTGCTGGACACAGAAGTAGCGGTCATCTACAAATTATGGAGTTGTTGCTGTATATATTAGACAGCAACCTGTCTGTAACGAGGAAGGCGGGACCGGTGTGCGCACAGCTGATTCCCACTATCACTCACGCCACCGGCCCCGCCTCGTTGCCTCACGGCTCTCGTCCCGCCTTCCTCGTTACACTGTCATTTAAAAATCACATCTCAAATGTCACAAAAACAGCCTTCTTCCACCTTAGAAATGTTGCCAAATTACAAAATATTTTATATGTTGCTGACGCAGAGAAGCTTATTCATGCATTTGTGACCTCAAGACTTGACTACTGTAATGCACTACTTACTGGTTGTCCTGCATCATCAATAAACAAACTACAGTTAGTTCAGAACGCAGCTGCCAGAGTTCTAACCAGGTCCAGAAAATACGATCACATAACCCCAATGTTATCAACACTTCACTGGTTACCCATTAAGTATCGTATTGACTTTAAAGTTCTTTTAATTACTTATAAAGCCTTAAACGGTTTAGCCCCTACCTACATAACAGAGCTTCTACCACACTACAACCCATCACACTCTCTAAGATCTCAAAACTCCAGACTTTTGATAACACCTAGAATAACTAAATCCACCAAAGGAGGTAGAGCTTTCTCATACGTAGCACCTAAACTCTGAAATAGCCTTCCCGATACTATTCGAGGGTCAGACACACTCTCCCAATTTAAATCTAGATTAAAGACACATCTTTTCAGCCAAGCATTCGATTAATGCATAATATGCTAAATAAACCACCGGGAGACTGCATTTGTTAGATATTATTTACTAGAATAATCTTGCTTGTTCTATAAACACCATGCACTGTGCTGTGTTTTACCCTTTTTTTTCAGTTTTTCTTATTTTCTCCTGTAAAGCTGCTTTGGAACGATGCACATTGTGAAAAGCACTATATAAATAAAATTGAATTGAATTGTATTTAAACATTAATTTAATTTCAGAACAGCCTTTTCAACAACATGTGCTGTAAATGAGCCTATCAGGTGATCCACCAACCTGAGAAATTAATGTAATTATGATGAACCCACACTGCTTCAATGACTTTTCTTGGTAAGTTATCTCATTGAGATCTCCAGACCACTGTTTGTGTTCATCTGTTTATCGAGCCCGTTGAACTTCTTTAAATTATACTTGTTAAGTACCGCAATTGTGATTCATTGTAAAGATTTTCTCTATATGAAACTTTGCATCTGATCCTCGTTTGTTCCATTATTGTTATTTTGGCTTTTAGCTGTAGCTGAATCCTTTTTAGCCACAACCGGTGTCGCCCTTACGGTGTCACTTTGGTGTTGGACTGACTGCCACCACTGCGACGGTGAATGATGTCACTTCTCGATGCAAACACACCCCGTTGAATAAGCCCACCCCCGCCATTGATTGACAGGTTTCTGTACAAGTCAGAGGAAACGCAAATGCAAAGGGATTTGCGATTTCATTTGAGTTTTGGCAGGCTTAATACGCGACACCAGAGGAAGTGAAATTGCATATGGGGAATTGCTATTGCGATTTAAATATGGCAGGGTCGTAAATCGTAAAACAGAGGTAATTAATTTGCAAATAGACATTTGCTAATAGAATTGCAAACGGTTTGCATTTGCGTTTGAATTATGTCACAATTTTGACACGAACAAATAGCAATTCCTTTTTAATTTAGTCCTCAAAATCACTCCATAAAGCACCACGCCCCGTTCATCTCAGGAGTCTGTTCTTCGAGCACGATATGTATTCATGAGCAGTTTTTTTATTTTGTATATTCCCTTTACCAGTTTTAGCAGCAATTTACCAGTAAGTAGTAAGGTTCTTGTAAATAGTAAAGTGTAGAAGCCATGTTTTTGTTGGATTTATTACCATTTGTATTACCATAATTTAACTACAAACATAAACTATAGCTATTTTAATGAAACTATGGTATTTTTAGTTGCTGTGGTTTTACTAAAGATTATTAATTGGAGTATGTGGTTCCTATATATAGAAAATGGTAAATTTGTGGATACTGTGGTTTTACTGCAAATACCATCCCTGCTGAAAAAAACTATGAATTTTTTTATTAGAATGAGATTTTTAAATTAAATTCCTCTTTGTAGTGTGTTTGGGTACCATCCCACCATTAGAATCCATCACATACAGGTAGACAACAAGTAACCATTACAATTTCCATTATTACCATTAAATCCATTACATTTTATGTTGTATTTTGGGCAGGGTTCTATTGTTTTTATGTCAACAGGAATACTTCAACTATAGTTACTTCAGTAAAAACATCATTCATTTTCCAAATCGCTTTAAATGATATAGCAGCAGATCAGAAGTTAACACGCACGCGTAGCTCAAGGTGTATGTGATGCTTATTTACCGTTTAGCCGTTATGCCGATCATTTTCATGACAATGTTTCTACGATCTTTGACTGATCGTAACCCACAGATGATTACACCACACTTTAACATGTGCCCTTTTCGTCTTTTATTGTTCAATTTGCCTTTTTAGAGCGCTATCAACGGTGTAGCAGCGCCTACGTTTACATTAGTTTAGCGGGGAAGATCCCAGAGTTGCCAGATTTGCGTAAAAAAATCTGTTAAATGGCCATTTAAAGCTTGCTGGAAAACCGCGAGCTTAGAAAAACTGAAATACTTGGCAACATTAAAAGGTCCTGGAAGATCGCAAGCCAGATAAATGACGCACACAGGAAAACCCGCTGCATAGAAACCATTTTCTACTTTTGGACCTTTTTATAAATGTAGTGGAGTAAAAGTACAAGTACTCAGAAAAAATAATACTCAAGTAAAGTACAGATACTCAAAAAGTGTACTTAAGTACAGTACTCAGGTAAATTTACTTCGTTACTGTCCACCTCTGCCTTTGGAACAGGGCTCGACGCTTGTGATGTCTTAAAATGCCGCCTCAGTAGTCAGCTTGCTTGGTTTTAGAACACAGCAATAATGACAACCTATTGTTTTGTGTCCCACAGCTCCAGTCCAATTTCTTCTGGTAACTCCTCACCTGCAGCCTCCAGAGACGAGGTACAGCACGCCCTATTTATTATTATTATTATTAACATTATTATTATTATTAGCACGATAGTGTTGTTTGTAGTTTTAAGTATCAGTATCTACAGCGATGTCACATATAATGAGATGCATGTGTGTGCCGAATGCTAATTTATGTCACTTCGTTTGGTTTGCAGAACACTAAATAAGAAATAACTTCCAGTCAATCGACTTGTGGACCAATTAGCACACAGCTGCGGTCAAGAGACTCTGTGTGTGCGTGTGTGTGTAGACCCTGGTATGAGATAAATTATTAATGTTACTGACAAAGAATCAATGTACCGCCCCTCAAGTTTGGTTATTGTGAATGAATTTGAAAGGGTACCATTTTGTACTCTTCGCCACATTCCGCCCTCGCTTACTTTGTAAAACCGTCTTTGATCCTTACCTCGGTTCAGAGAACAAACACAAAGCATTTTAAACAGTTTGACCTCCCTGCGAACAATGGCCATACTTCCTCCCTTTTGCTCTCTTGTTGTTCCTTTCGGTATCTCAATTTTTATGAGTTTACGTTCTCGCTCCTTCACACATGTATGTTGGCACTACAGAATTCACTTTAAGAAAGACTGAAGGTGGATCCGCCCTGAATGTATTATATAATATTCAGAATCAACACTAATCAGTGTTTAATTACGCAGAATGTGAACACGGATCTATTAATTATCTGTTATTATCTCAGTAATTAGTAACTGGAAGGAGATGAATGACCCGGGCTCGGATTCTAAATGTTTTTGACAAGAAAAGTAGTTACGGTAATTGCAAAGTGTTTCTCCTTTCATCTAGTGGTACACGCCTGTGGTGTTCCTCCAGCAAACCAGAGAGAGGAGCTTTCATTACTCGACTACTTATTCTTTTCAATAGGCTTCGCCATCCCTCACTTTATTTTTTAAATTATCGGTCAACCTTACTGATAAGAGAACTCGTTCTTTATTTAGCTGAACTGGACCTTTTAGAACGAAAGGTCCTTTTATTCCGGATGTTTACTTTGGTCAATGTGAATATTAAATGTATGTGAAGGTGAAAATGAAAGAATATCTATATGTTGATAAAGTTGGAATTTTAGAATGGTACGCAGGTTGGCAGGAGCTCAGTTTTACATTCGAAGCAGATTGTGGTGCTTTCCTACGTAATAATGTTACAGTGTAATTTCCATGTTTTACGTTTACTCTGTCGATGAATGTAATTGTACATATTTTATTGTGTGTCTTTATACCTAACTTTCGTAACAGTCACTAAACCCTGTTTTGTGTTTGAATATACTGCTGCAAAAACATGCAACCTTTAAAAAAACTTGTGTTGTGTTTTCTTGTGACGGTGAGCCGTGACAATGAAATAGCCACGAGCTAATCCTCAATAAACGATTGGCAGAAACTTCTGGAATCCATTTAAATTAAAACAGCTGTGCACCACTCCAAACTCAACACTGCACAGATTCATTCGCTTTTAAGAAACTACTTGCTCTCCACAGAACCACTTCAAACATTAATGTTACCGTCATATTGTTTATGTCGTCGCAGATCAGGCATCGCACGAGACAGGCACAAACGCTGCAGGAGAACGGTTTGATTTTGAAATGTTTTTATTTAATTGAAAGCGGAAAAACACAAACAAGCCCGATTTACAACAAGCTCTAAACAACGAGAGCCAGAGACACGAAAGCATCTGAAAAGCGATTATCCATGAGTAGAAATCAGTTTGCAAACTGCTCAAAATAAAACGTCAGTTAATAACTGTCAATACGACACTACACAGCAGTACTTAATACTCTGCAAAAAAAGCGTGCATGCACACACCCACCCACTCACACGTACTGTACACACGACTGCTGTAAAAAAGACTATAAAGTTACAAAGATTTAAGTAACAAACATCGTTTAAGAAGCCAGAATTTCCTTCTATATATAAAGCCAAACTTGATCCAGCTCCTCCATCTCCATATGGAAAGACGAACGTATAAAAGCTGTAAAAAGACATTCGCTAATGATTAATTAGTAATTGTTTGTATCAGCCAGCAAAAAAGTAAAAAAACAAAGCAGTTACATACATTGGAGTCGTGTATGGTTTACAAAGCTAGGAAATAGCTCCAGCTTTCATGTTTACATGAAACAGGGTGCTCGTTAGCACGATTAGCGTCCGACTGTAAACCAGTGTGGTGCTCTCGTTTCAGTACGTCGATTTAATGCAACTCGTTGAACTTGTGTCAAAAATATCTCAGTAGATACACCTTGCAAAAAGTTCAGCATAAAAGCCAAATTACTCTCCTCATTGCCAGGAAAAAATATATATGAGGGAGAAATCATTTGGTAAAATATTTCCCTAGTGCACTACCACAAGGCCCATTTATAACTGCAGGAAACATCGTGGTGACATGCAGACTGTTATTAAGGCTCTTCTGTTTTATATGAGAGCAAACCTTTGTGATTAACATCCAACACAGGCCAAATTCGATAGAAAACATTTTGTCAAACGACAGTGTAATTATTGCTTTCTTTTGTCCCATTCCATTAGAACTCTGGGAAGTCGTGAGTTTATTTAGGATGGCGATGCAGAGATGATTTACAAGAAAGGAAAGCGTATAAACACACACACACACACACACACACACACACACACACACACACACACACAAAGGCTTTTGTAATTGGCGACCACATTGCACACAGTAACAGTAACTCTTAAAGCGGAGATCTGAAACCATTTAAGACTTTAATTGAAAACCAACACACACAAAAGTTCTACATCATAGCTCATAAGAGATGTGTTAAGAAAGTCACAATGTAAATCAGCTTACGGACCATCCAAGCACAAGTCAGTTCATGAGCGCGACGTGAGCCAAATGAGGTGTTACATCTGAGTAACTTTCCACTGTAAACAGACGAGTGTAAGACAGAGAGAGCACATATCGCTCTGAAAGCCGAATATAACGTTAGCGGGACGGCAGCGTTCGCATGCATGTATTCTCCTGCACGTCGTCGTCGTCGTCGCTGTTAATTAAAATCCAAACCCGTCTAATGAATGTCTGGATGATCAAACGCGTTTGGCTGTATCCTAAAGTGCTACATATTTGCGGTGGAAGTCATGAGCTCTTTTTTGGCAGGGTAAAAGTGCAGTTTGGAGTTCTGCAAATTCTAATGAGTGCTTTCGGGCCGTCTAAATGGGTAAACACCTGCGTGTAATTGCGCGGTGCTTGGTGCTGTCAGAGCAGAGGAGCCGTTTCTGACAGCCTA
The DNA here is from genome assembly GCF_024868665.1 of Triplophysa rosa. Taxonomy (NCBI): domain Eukaryota; kingdom Metazoa; phylum Chordata; class Actinopteri; order Cypriniformes; family Nemacheilidae; genus Triplophysa; species Triplophysa rosa. Next base: position 20,332,144 of record NC_079891.1, read on the forward strand.
TTCTCTGCCTGGCACATTTAAACCGTCAACGCGCTCCGAGAGCTAGCGGCAGCTCAACCCCATCTCGTCGTTTTAAGTCGGCGGAAAACTCCCTGCTCTGTCGAAAGTACACCCCAGGTCACGCCGGGCCTGACAAAGACAACGCGTCGCCGAGACTTCCGGGCTCTTTAAAGAGTAATCTACATACATAACGCTGCATGCGTTATTCAATCATTTAGAAACCGAGCGCGCGCTTGGACAAAGAAGGTGACACGGCGTCTAGAAAAATATGCGCGGTTAGCCGAGTATGAGGAAAGCGAGTAAATATGTTCCGTTCTGACACATAAAAAGAGAGAATGCTTTAATTGAAGCAAAAGCGCGTAGCTACACAGTAAAAACACACACGTCTCGTTTGTTTTTTTGACGTTTGTCTCATTCAACGCCCGAGTTAGCACCACGCGCCGCGCCGTCTCGCGACAGTTGATGGTGATTACGTTTGGTAAAAGCGATTATTTATCGGTTAAAATAACAGTACTATCCTGTGTTAGCACAAACGTCTTTTTTTTCAGATTTTTTAATATATCGGTTTAAGGTTGTGCGCCATTTTAAGCGTGTTTTGGTATCACAAAACAGCTTGTAAAAGAGTGTGTTAAGCATGGGATTACTTATTGCTAGCGCAGAGAAATACAAATCCCTCAGTGGCACTTACTAGAGAGGAAAGAGAGGAAACTGTACTGTAAAACTATTGACTACATTAGCACATAGAAAGGTTGATAAGAACCACGCTTAACTTTTACATGTATATACAAGAACATTACCTTGCCAAATCTTCCATTAAGGAAAGAGAGAGAGAGTAACTTCATAAGAGCCTTATGGGAAACAGCCCCGTTTCCTAACAATATCCATTACTGGAAATGCAGTTTGGTTTGTTATAATATCTAGGGCTTTAGCATGCAATTATTTGTTTGTTGTTTTGATGTAATGGATATGAAGACCGCATGCATATACGTAGCCTATATACATATATATATATATATATATAGTTGAACATATTCTATGCTGACCCAAGCTTTGCTGTATTTCTGTTGTATATACACAGATCTTTAAACTGGCAATATTATACCCAAAAACTTGCAGTTAAATATTCAGGTTTTTAAAAAAGGGCATTAAAAAAGACCAGGCCCTGGCTTAACAAAAGTCTAAAGAAGGCAAATTCTTGTGTTACAACTGATTTGACACATTTAAACATACTTTCAATCGAACAAAAAAGTAATTTTTACACAAACCTTTAAGATATCTCAAATCACCAGTGCCTTTTTTTTAAAGAGCTTCTACATTTCATGGGAAATTAAAGCACTTCGTTTTACAATCAATAATGTAATAAAAACAGGGAGATGGTTTATTGTCCTTCTGTACTAAATACTATACTGTTTGTAATAGTAAAACAGTGAAACATAGTAGTGTGTCGATCTAACTAACAAGAGCAAAAGTCACAGGCACAAAAAAATCATGCGTCTCAGTTTTCGTGACGTCGGGATGTATTTCTGTACGCATGCTGTTTCGTCTGCTCCTGATCTCTCGAGTCACAGACAATAAATGCAACCTTTTTTATCCCGGCAGACATGATGCATAGAGAGTCGAGGCTGGTCGCAGGCTCCCGTACCTGATAGGGATCTGCGTAATGTCCTTTTTTTTTTAAGACGAGCTCAGATGAATCTGCAGTGTGATATTTTTTTCCAACCTGTCCACTAGGCAACACGCTGTAACTCTTGAAGGATAACTGCTGGTCGAAAGAAAGAACAAAACCTGCTTCACACCATGCTGTCAGTTTGAGAAAATGAGCTCAAATGATTTCTGAGGAGAAGATAGACAACTGTAATGATGTAATGGTCCCGCTACTTTTCAGGGCCATTTTTCAAAAAGGAGGGTGAGAGAGAAACTGAGATAGAAAGGAAGGGGGGAAGGGAGGGAGAAATGCTAAAAAATGGAAAAGCAAAAATCAGTATCGTTCAGTCTCATTGCTCGAATCGAGTCCAGATTAAAAGCGTCACAGACTGGTTTAGGCTGGATCGAACTGGATCAGGCTGAACTGACTGGCTCATATTGCCTGGATGGGGTCGGTATGGATCGGTGGTTCATGTAGTCGTGTCACTTGTGGAACAGGATTGGTTTAGCCAGGCCAGCGAGGATCTTTGGCACCTGGACCGAGATGATTTCTGCAATCATTTCGGGAAAGCTGACCTTCGTGGGCAGGGACCGAGCCTGGACAAAGAGGTCGAAGGTGAACTGGTGCAACTTCCTAACAATCTGGGTGAGAGAGAAAAAGAGAAAGAGGGAAAAGGAGAAAAGAGACAAAACAAGAGGAATTAAAAGAACAGAATTTTTTTATCGGCATGAAGGCATATTTCAGGAAATACAGCCACAGTTACCAAAACCACATCTAACACACTATAATCATCAGTGTCTGCATGTGATAAGGTGAATTTGTTGGAATTCTTTTAAATATAACAATTATAATATATTACATTTATTTATTAATTATACAACTATTAATAATTATACATAATATATATTTTAAAAATGTTTATTTTATATTATACTGTACATCTGATATCATAATGTAAAGAAGTTTTACTGACATGATGAATACTTTTTGCAACAGGGAGAGCAAGTCTGTGCAAAGGCAAAATGTAGCAAGTTTTTTCTATTCAACCAAAATCATTAGAATGAGATAAGGATTCAGAATGAGTGTGCAAATGACCAAAGTCTCATGAAGAATAAAGTAAAGAATGCAAGAGAGTTTGAATAACTATACGCTAAACATACAGAATTGTAATATTATCAAGACCCAGTGTCAATAATATTGTATAACTGCTGATTTCCACACCTAATATTAAACAGAATTTGTACTCATGGTCCTGCAGGTGTGTGTATGTGTGTGTTACTAACAGGCTGAAGGGAGTCCATCAGTCGCGTCAGCTGCTGGAAGCGCATGGCGCAGTTGGTCTTCCTGCCATAGTTGATTAAACGATCAAGCTCATTTATGTATGTCAGACGCAACTCATCAAAATACTTCTGACTCTTCAGCCCCTCTACTGGAACTGCGCAAATAGAAATACAGATAAAAACGTTCACTTGAACTTGTTGGAAAAGTACATGATGTATCCATTGAAATGTATTGATTTTGTGTGTTTGCTTGTTGTGTTGTGCCTTATTTATTTCACTGTGGTTTTCATTGGTAAATATCCCTTTTCACGAATAAAGTACAAAATAAGAACTGAAACTCATTTTTTTTAACAGACGGGCAGTGAAAGCAGGTGTCTAAGATTCAGAAAGTGTTTATTAACCTCGACAGGTCAAACATTTATATAAGCCTTGGCATTTTTTTGCAACTCTGTTACCAACATGTTTTATTTAGAAAGAATGCAAAAAGTTACAAAAAGTGTACATGAAAAGGGAATTTACCTTAACCTGTCTTTCAGTAAGGACTTACGTAAGATCACATTTTAGTAGGCAATTTTTTGTAATTATGTTTTAGATAAAACGTGTAACAAAATTTAAAATGAACTTTATACAATGAAATGAATGAAAAAAAAACGGTACATATTTTATTTGGTGAGACAGGCCAAAATCAATATTTTGTATCTTAGTGGGGACTTACCATTGGTTTCTTTTCATATCGAGCTAATGATTTTTTTCTATGCTGTAATTCTACCCCATTCCTAAACCTTATCCGTACAGAAAAACTTTTTTACGCATTAAAACATTGTTTTTATGTTGATCAAGGCATTTTCTTTCTCAAGACCTTTATCTGGCCCCCATAACATAGCTGATTTCAGGTTTTTCTATTATTGTGGTGACACTGTACTTTTATTTGATTCTTTGCCTGTTTGTGAGGTGACCTTGGTTGTTTTGAAAGGCGCCATTAAATAAAATGCATTATTATTATTATTTGGTCCCATCAACACAGATGAAAGCTGACCCCCCACACACAAAGATATTATGAAAGACTCACTGATGCTGAAAAGAAGGAGGGCCTTCATACAGAGGAACTCTTCCTGTGTGACCTGCAGCAGCACAAACTCCTGAGAGAGGTGCTTCATCTGAACACAGTGCTCGTACATACTGGAGATATGCATCCTACGACTGACAGATAGGGGGCAGATTCACAGACGGAGAGCGACAGAAACAAAGAAAGGGAGAAAAAGGCGAACAAAGAAATGTTTAACATTTTCTGACAGCTTGCAATAACTTTACGCTCGCTCATTAACATTACAGATTACAGACTAATGCGGCCCGTCTTCCAATGACTTCATATCTGCTGCTAAATGAAATATATTTTTCATGTCTGAAACACAATTTCTGCCAGCAGCATTGGTATGGGGTATGGACAAGATGCATTTAGGAAGGAAATCTATTTCAGATATCGGTGAAATAAGGCCATTGAGAGCATGTGAGCCCCCTGAAAAATCCAATCTCTCCTGGGATTGTGTTTGTGACAAAGATCCTCCACAGCATAATAAGCCAGCAGTAAATTATAAATGAATCCGGGAAGCATCCAGGACTAGACTGTTATTGTGTGCATGAAGTACAAGATATGTACCTGCCCGACAGAGAGAGAGAGAGCAGGAGAGGGGGAATCAGGCAAAGGGAGGACTGCTGAAGAGTTATGAAAAGAAAAATGAGTGTGAGGAAAGATGGATTAGTACATTTACAAAGCGAACAAATGGACAGTGGAAGAAAATAGAATGACAGATGTGCAGGCAACAATGCAGAGCGGGCCGTTGAAAAGAAAATGTGAAATAGTCGAAAGAATGACACTGACTCGTTGAAGACCAGGTCTGGCGCGAAGTACAGCATCCGCGCGTTGGCATTCTTATAGGACCTCCAACCCAGAGCGAAGACCATCACTCCCATCCAGGTATGCTGTATCACCGTCATCTGATCATCCACGTGCAGGTTACGGAAACCTCAGAGACGGGGAGATGGAGAAATATTTGTGCTTTGCTTTTGCTCCCTATATCTCACAGTTTGTCAGCTGCCTGGGCGCTATTATTGCAGACCGACTTCATTTACGGTTCAGCTTTGCCAGCTCGGGGCCATGAATCAGATTTAGCCCGTTGTCACAGAACAGACATATGTTTATTTGAACTGAAGGAATTTCCGTACGTTTTCTAGGACGGAAGACAACAACCTGGCTGTACAGGTTGCATTGGGTAACAAAGGGGAAAACACGCTGCTCAAACTGATCTCACTTTCCTCAGAACAGATTCATCACGAGTTTCAGAGCAGATTAAAATGCCAGGCCTTACAGTTTTATTAATGCTATCAATAATGGCACATTGGAGAACTGCAACCAATCACATCAACCTGATTCCATCAACCAATCATCCGCTGTCAAACTATCAGCTTAAAAAAAATGTGTTTGTTTCAAGCCACACCCCTTTCTGTCTCTCCCTCGCCGCTCCGGCTGACTCTCCCCTCAGCGTTTGATGGTGCGTTTTACTTTCGACTGAAGTCTCTCCTTTTAAATCTGCCTTTCATCAAAGCCAATAGAGTGATGCAGAATACAACAAAATCCACTTAAGCCTCTGAATTGTAAATACACGGCGTAATTATATCACGGAGGAAAATTGAAACCGATATACAAACTGTTGTCCAGCGATGTCTCGGCTTGAATCAACAGGCACTGAGTATTCCTTCAAAACAACAGAACAACAGGCTGAGGAGAGACAGAATCGGACGTTCTCAAAGTGATAGTTCACATCAAAATACAAATTATTTCATTATGTATTCACCCTTGTATCTCCATATTTCGTGATTTTTCTTATATATATTTAGAATAAATCATTATTATCAGTCACTCTTTATGTTTGTCACTGGGTTTGACAAATATCTAACCAATTAAAACTATTTATAAGTGCTTGTCAACTTTGACAACACTATATGTAATTATTTAAAAAGTGCATTGTTTTTCCCATTTCCTGAAAAACAGCTAATTTAACCATCCAAGGTTTCAGAAGGACAGCGGCAATAGACACTTTCTTCAGTGGAACACAAAAGAAGATATTTAGAAAAATGTTTCTGTGGATTTGTGTCCACATAATGGAAGTCAGTGGGGGTCAATGCTACCAACGTTCTTCTAAAGATCTCCTTTTGCACTCTGCAGAAGAAAGAAACTTGTGCAGGTTTGGAATGACTTGAGGGTGAGGAAATCTGAACTGTCCCTTTAAATTACCTGGAAGGCCTTTGGCCCATTTCACCACTTTCACCAGTTGCCTCTCTCCCAGCTCGTTCAGGCTGGTGAGGAGAGCGGCTGCCGAGTCAGGCTGAGCGTGATCGTGGCCGGCGTTCACCACCTCGGGCTCGATGGCCTCCAGAATGTTGAGGAAAATGAGCTGCGAATGGAACGTCAGATTCGGCTTGGGCGACAGGCACTGAAGCATCTCTGCCGGGCCGTGGAGGGGTCCGGCCTCCTCTGGACCCTTCATCTGTCCGATCTTCCTCAGCTTACGGGCTGGAGAACAAAAAACATGCGCTATTATCAATACTTGCACAACCATCATTCTATCAGATCAACACGTTTCATCATCGGTCTCTGAACCGCAAAGCTGGCGGGATCTTATTTCTGCACCTGAACATCTCTGTTATACAAAGGAGAATAAAGACCTGCAGTGCGACGAGGAGTGTCTCCACCACATTATCTCCTGCCAGTCAGCACAAAGAAAGATTACTGCCCGCAAAACACACCTGAGACAATGTGCTTTTCCCCGGCTGCCACTACCATAAAGGACCTGATTGGATTAGCGTATTTGCGTTGATGTATTTCAGTAACACGGAGCACGACTACAGTCATTCAAGAATGCCAAATATGCGCCGTTCACCAAATACTTGAGGAAGTGCATTCTTTCAGCAGAAACATCCGCTTTTCTCTCTCTCTCGCTCACCGTGCGAACCTTCTATATTCCTAGGACATGGCTAATAAGGCAAATAAAGGGAAGATCTAAATATATGTGTGTGCTTACGCATTTGAAAGAGTCGGTACAGTAGTTTGCCGAGCGTCGGTGTCATTACGGGCTTTAACGTTCATAGTCTCCACTGTGAATCACCGGAGACTCCGTTATAAATCAGAGGTGCTCATTATTCAATGGGCAGCATCAGGCTGCGGAATGAGAGAATATCAATTGAGATGATTTACAACTCGGAGACGGTGTTCATTAAGACAAAAAAGGCTTTAACCGTTTGTGAGGTCACTGATTTAAATGACTAAAAAGCTGCTGGCCAGCGCGTACGAAAATGACTCAGCCCTCCGAGATCCTCTGTAAAAGGCTGGGATTCTGCTGACGAGAGACCCGAGCCTCCCTGCTTGTGGTCCAAAATGAAGTGTGGTAAAGAGAGAGAGAGCGATATTATAACTCTATCCTGAGGCGGTTTACCAAAGCCTATGGGTTTGCGGTAAACTCGTGGCTGGGTGCCAATGACGCCACCTCACGTTTCTCTCTTCGAAAAGCATAAAGACCTTCACAAAGCTGCCGACGCAGCAAATGCAAGTGTAAAGTATAACATTCATGACGAATAAAACAAAAGATGCTCCTGCAAAATGCTGCCTCTTGCACCTAGATTGCCATCTTGGTGGCGCCCAGAGAGCTCTTCAGCGGAGTGGGGTTGAGACATCGGTCTCCGCAGCTTTCGTGAGGAGTTGCTTCAGCTACAAATGGACCGCAGACAGACTGAACTCTATAAGATAGTCCTTATAAGGTTAACTTTAGCTTCAACAAGCATATGCCAGTTTAAACAAATATACTTAAATATCCGCAATAGAGTCGAGTGTATTTAAAAAAAAAAGCTAAAGTCTGCCCATAAGAGCAGAGGAAGAGCCATCCTTCAAGTAAAACAGATTACAAACCGTTGGACAATAAAGCTCAAAACTTCACCAAAATGACACAGGAGTGAGTCTGAATAAATGGCTTTTATTGACAAATCTTCTGGGAGCTGGAACCCGAGGAGCGAGATGAATGTGTTAAAACTTTAGAGGGGAGTGAGAAGCCAGCATTCAATGCGTAGATGAGTGAACGGTTTACCGTTATTTAAGAGAAAACGTTTTGTTTCTGAGTTTTGGAGTTTTCAGGACCTGTGAAAAGTTTTGACTGATGTAAACTTTAGCTATATTGACAGATATGTGCACAGCTTCCACTGGCAGAAAAGAGGTTTAGGACTTTTGGTAACAAAACAAGTACAGTAACTGGATGCGGTTTTTTAGTGTGAAGTCTTGAAAATGTCTTAAGCCTAAAGTTAACTTAAGTGACTGACAGAACAGAGTTCTCACAGCGAGGAAAAACAAAACTACTCAAATTCAACAAATGAATAAGCCAAAGTTTAACGTTATAAGATAAAAAATTATGAACAAGTACAAGTATTACTGTTGTATTACTTAAAAGTGTTTTCTTTGTAGTATTTGAGGTCTGAAAAAATAGAGAGCACCTTTCTGTTATTTTGACCAAATAATAATTTCTGCACATAAAAGCAAACAGAAAGATGGGAAAAGTATTGTTAGTAGTTTACAGAATAAAAAATGGTTATTTTACCTGAATACAAATAAAATAAATAGTAAATTCAGAAAAACTGAAAATATTTTTAAACGGTCTCTTAATTTTTTTCTGCGGCTGTATATTTGATAATATATTGAATATTACATTGTTAATATATTACAATATACTAAATAATACATAAGTCATTTCTGATTTTCATATATTGAAAGACACAAGCACTTGGTTTCAAAATATGAAAACGTATTATTCAGTTTATCACATTTTATTTTCCAGTATTTGATGTAATCAACACTGGTCCAGACTGGTCACTTTTCTGTACACTTATAATATATGAGTGTCCAAAATGATAATGGTTGCAAAACTATTAGTTTCAAGGATTTGCTTATTCAATGGACTGTTGTTGCTGGATTACACAGCAGTGGTTCTTAACTGCTTTTTCTTCAGATCCCAGATTTGACATTGGACATCAAGAGGTTTCTTAAAGTAGTTGTTTATAGTAAAAGATCAAACAAGTGCAAATATTTTCACTCACTATATGCATAATTTACTTATTTACATTTAGTCATTTAGCAGACGCTTTTATCCAAAGCGACTTACAGATGATGGAAACAATGGAAGCAATTGGAACAACATAAGGACAACAAAAAGCATAAGTGCAATAAAAGAAAATTGGTCTCATATAGCCTACCACAGTATACAGAGCTAAGTTTTTTTTTTTGAAAGAGTAGAAAGAGATAGAGGTCAGAAATGATCAGTCAGGTGTTGACGGAAGAGATGTGTTTTCAGACGGTTCTTAAAGATGGCTACAGAATCTGCTGAACTTGTAGCAGCGGGCAGATCATTCCATAAATGTGGAACCGATCCCGAGAAGGTACGTGAGAGAGATTTTTTACCTTTTTGGGATGGCACCATAAGACGTTGTATATTATGAGCCTTTATCATTAGTGTGTTTTTCACTGCTATCTGCAACTCTTTCAGAAAACGCCTGCAAGTTTTCTTTTTCCTTTCGGCATCATGGACATCATGGCCAAACCTGTTTATCGCAGATGTTTATCACTGACAATAGAGTCGATAACAACAAAACATGACCACACATGAGAGGTAACAAAAAAGAAGCGTGCTAGCATGACAAAGTGAGAAACTGATTTAGTTGTAAATTGATCCGTGGCGCCATTTGAGTCTGAAAAGTGAAACTTTTCAACCGCTTTCACACAAACAGAATTCAAATGAACCGGAGAAGAGGGCTGGAGCGTGTAGTCATCCATCGCCATCTGCTCCGTTCAGTAGCTCGAGCTCGCTGACCACAAAACAGCTGTACAGTGCGATGCATTTACAACCGCACTCACGTGATGTCTACTGTTTGTTTTGTCAGACAGGTCAAGGCTTTCGTTTTACAACTAAATATTTATACAAATGCAAACAAACCAGTACATTCTAAAAACAATCAAACTGATCATTATGCTTTGTGGGCTCTGTATAGTCGCTTATGGGCAGTAAAATGATAACAGCCTGCTGTAAAGTATCAGTTAAATGACAGTAAGATGAATAGAAAAGTCAAGTCAGGAAAAAATTAAATAAGCAAAAAAACAAGTACCTCAAAGGCTATTTAATCATTTAGTCACAGGCTTTGCGGAGCGGGTGAGGCTGGGATCTTTATTTTCTACTCTTATGTGCTAAAAGCTGCCACAATTTTTATCCAGCAAACTGCGTCATTTTTGTGGCTACTTATTTTGTGTGTGTTTTTTCTGCAAATCAAGTAAAATACAATAAAAAAAATCACATGGCAAGTAAAATAAATCTAGCAAACTTCTCCAAGCCTAAAAACAGAAATCCGCCTAATATCCCCTTTATTAAACACAAAGAAAAAAAATCGCCTATTTTATGCTGATTAAATGAGGTTTGTGTCGTGTAAGGTTTTTCAACCTACACCTCTTTACCGTTGCATCAAATGTGTAAAAATCAGGTGCACCCGAAAAAGTGCAACATTCATAAAAACTTGGAATCTGCAACCCTCCACAAACAACATGTGGCCTGTTTTGCTCTTAGCCGTTGTGAGTCTAGGAAATGGTTTCAAATCTATTTCCAAGCATTTTGTAGTCAATCACTCGACTGCTCGACATACATCATCTACAATTCATCTACCAATGGAAAGGATTTTACATCACTGGCAATCTACCCAGGCCAGATGAGCTGATTGAAAGATGCTGCAGGAAGTCTTCAAGAATCCAAATGTGACATCAAGGGATTTACAGTCCGCTCTTGGCTCAGTCAAGAGTCAAGCATCCTAAGGAGACGGCATTACTTTACTCTGTTTGTGACACACACGAGGATGATAAATGTGGGGCCATCTGTTAAAAAGCTGAGACTGAACCAAGTGGACCTTAAATTTGATACGTCCTGTCAGGAGGAGTGGGCAAGAATTGAATGAAAAAAGGGTATGTGTTACGCTGACAAATTACTAGAAACACAAGTGATGCTCTACACTGTACTGATGGCAAAAACCTTTTTAACGGATCATTTCTTTGAACCCTAATCAAATCCATATGAGATCTTTGTTTTGTATACTGTATGTTTTAATATTAAAATACACTAATATACTAATATAACTTGTAAGAGGGTTTTTATATGTGGAACCCACTAAACAGCTCAAGTTTGGAACAACATCTCCACCCAAAACTATTCCATACCTTTAAACATATACCCCTAATATAACGCGGTAACTTAGAGAAGGAGCTGTACTTTTTCTCTGAACATATCTACACCTCCACACAAACACACACGAAGGCTCGAGTTAAACTGTCTCCAGACTCAAGTCACTTTCTGTCTGTAAACTCTCAGGCCCTCTTAAGTGAAGTTTATGCAATTCTGAAGAGGTATAAGATTATATGTCAAACATTAAGGCAGCAAAACAGCGACGGACAGGCTGAAGTCCAGCATCAGAGCGGATCTGCGATCTGTCTCAGACACCTCTTTATACAGCGGCTGACAAACCAAAACGATTTCACCTTTTTTTAAACTTGAATAAAAACGTTCATGTGTCAGGGGAGGGAAACAGGGCAGATGTGTGTCGTCTGGCACCGCATACTCGCGTCTCACACACACATACAAAATGGTGCTAAAAGTGTGACATGGTGCATCGGCGTCTGATAATTACAGCTCTGATGATACCCACCGTCCCCTGCGGTGCTATAAACTGCTTCCCAAAAATCAGTAGCCGGTTTTACTGTCATTATACACAAAAGTACTTTAAAATACTGAACCGCAGCTGCATCTGTCATGGAAAAAAACTTAGACAAGCCCTTCCTAAAACAGCTTCTTTGATAAATAAACATTTTTTAAAAATTACAATTTCAATTTACCAATGTGATTTTAAAAACACATTAATAACAGTAAAATAAAAAAATACACAGAACAAATGTGTCATCTGTACTTAATACATCTGTTATTATTTAAATTTGATGGATATATTTGAGTTTGTTATTGTGTTGTTTTTCTGCAAGAAAAATCTTCTTTTTACAACGTGATATCCTGTAGGCTTTTACATTTTATGAGGATATTGACTGCCTAGGCTTTTCTGGGATAAAGTCTAGAATTTTTTCTTCTTGCCACAAACCTTTTCCACTCATTCTCCCAGGTTCAGTTATTTACTGTATTGTGTCACATGTAAAGTGTTTAACTGCTCCAACATTTCTATTGTGTTCACTAAAATGCACTGCAATTTTTTTTAGCCTTTATAGAAATTATGCCCAAGGTACACACAGCACCTGACCTATTATAAATAAATGAAAATGGGCCAATTTGAAACTCTGGAAATGGATAAATAAAGCACAACTTCAGAAGTTGTTTAACAAAATAAAATTAATTTATATTAATGTTGCAATCTAGCATGTTGTCCAAGTTACCCTTCTTAAAATATTACAAAAAAAGAGGAGATATTATTTTTGCAATTTTGTTTAATGATTCACCTTTCAGTTATTTTCCTAAAACATTAGTCTAATTATTCATTACATACATCTAATGAGAAAAACTCATTGTCTATCTATAAATAGTGTTTTAAGGTCAACGCTGCTAAATAAATTACTATTTGCCAAAACTTTATAAAAAAGAATTCAGAATTGATAAATTTAATAAAAAAAGGTAAACATAATTGTTTTTTAAGAGGTGCTAAAATATTTAACATTACTGCATTTTAAATGGTAAGATAAGGCAAAAGATTTTCATTTTAGAAAAGAGTGACTTGATTTGTCCCAACAACATATAACGTAGTAAACAAACCATGTGAATTCTTGGAATCATCTGGTAGACAGTATGATGCTGTTTTTACTAAGGGATTAAATCATGACTAATAAAACATTAAACTATTAAAACCTAAAGATGATTCCTCTAAAAAGCTCTTTGGTATGTTGACAGTTATAAGTTATTATTCACTGACAAGACTTGCAGGCAATCAAGTCTGTGATTGTAAATGCTCATGTACAAAAGATACAATCAAGATAACGAGTTATTCAGAATTTTGTAGAATTTCCTGAAGTAGAAGTTGGCAAAATAAGGCCAATTCTCTTTATTTTCATTGTACAGCCACATGGAGAATGCAGCGAGTCTAATTCAGTGCGAGCGAGCGTGTGTGTGTCGAAACTCACTTTAGATCAGTGCTGCCTTACAGCTTGTTTTACTAAGGATTAGGACCGTTCAGCGTGTGAAAAGATAAAAGATTCCCAATATTTCCACTAACAGGTTGCTACATTATCTTCTCTAAATCCTTCCGAATCATCTGAGCTTTCAGTCATGTGTAGTTTTTTATTAAAAGCTGCTGAAAGCTGCTTTTTTCTTCCTCAGATTGATGGCTCGCCTCTACCTTTTTCTTTTCGTCTCCATTTTTCTTCTCGCGTGCTCTCTCTCTCTCTCTCTCTCTCTCTCTCTCTATCCTGCTTTCTACACACCTGATCTCTTAACCTCCCTCTCTTTAGGGCGAAAGAGGATTGAGTCAGATTAATACTAAAGCAGTAGATTTCGGGGGCCTTGGGGAGAGAGATTATCTGTGCTCCGTTGCTTGGCCTGTCTCTAGGACACGACGTCCTGTTAAAAATCAGCAATACTCTGATCATTCTGTGACTCGGAGAGCTTTACCAATGCACACTGTGGCTCGTGTCATCCCGCACAAATAAACACTATCTATCTTGGTCAGAGTAATGGAACAGTGGGTCAATGATCGAACAAATTACCTTCCTTTCTGACAAGAAAGACCACAACCCAAATTTAGAAAATGGATAGTTCCTGCCCTGAAATCTAATCATATTATCCATGTTGGAAGCTATTGTGAAACAGCCTATGGATGCACCCGTGGCCGCCTATCATCTGAATTCTATATTAATACTGTAATTTGTTACAAGCATCTAAAGGCTAAATTATTTGGCTGGTTTTTTATTAATAGTACAATTAATACATTGAATTGTTTATTCAACACTGTCATATTGTATTATATTACAGTTAATACCATTTCAAACACTCAATAAGCCACACGAGGCTGTTATAGCGCCACAGTTAAAGTCACCGTGAACCGGAAGTTGTGATCGTTTTTACTTGTGTATTTTGATGCATTTTCGAATTAAATGGAATTTTAGATGAGAAAAATAGTGGGCAAATCACTCTGTGATTTGATTGGATGTATAAAAAAAGCTGTTGCATTTTGAAATGGAACTGGCAGCAGACTGTGAGTTGAAGGGCAGGACTTAACAGATGCTCCACCCAAGCCTTCTAACATATGTCATTTAAGATGGATAGTCATTACAGGAAGGTATTTTCAGATTTTAACTAAAGATTATAAGGGCACATGATTTTTAAAAAGAGAATGACCCACATTGATAAACTATTTACAATAAACGCTGCAATATTTCATGAATAAGTAGGCATTGTCATTTTTTATTTCACCGGGACTTTAACAATGCCTCTTGTACCTTATAGCTTTAATATAACTCATAACATCCACCCCCACACACAAGCAAAGTTTACAAACTTAGAGAAAAACCACTTGAGCACCTGCTGAAATACTATGAACATTCTTGTAGAAAAACTCTTAAGGACTGAAGGAGATCGCTCCACATCAAACACTGTTTAATTGTATAATTGTATAATGAGTCTGTATAACTGGTGTGATGATGGTTTTATGAATTTGTGGTGACAAGATGCCCTGCAGCAGTTTGATTCCAGTTTACAAACAGAAAACCTGAGTTCATAAAACTTCACTGAGAGAGAGAGAGAGAGAGAGAGAGAGAGAGAGAGAGAGAGAGAGAGATTCTATTAATTAAAGAATCTATTAATTAAAACATTTGTCAAAAAAGAAAAGACTCCCTGTTAAAAGACTTAATACAGTACTACACAAAAGTTATGTTTAACTTTGTAAAGGTGATGTCTTCATCATATGTATTATTAAACTTTGTATTCATGTTGCATTGGTGAGTTTGGAGAATAAACTGAAGCTCAGCTTGGAGAAGAATTTAATGAGTTTTGGCAAAGCATTAAACACAACACGTGCAAAGTTTATAGAGACGTGAGCTCAGGAGAATGATGATAAATTATAACTAAATAACAAGAGGATCAATAAATATGAAAAACATATAAAAAACTGGAGGCAATGTTTGCTGTGTTATGTTTTTCAATGCATGTTTTGTATATTTAAATAAAAAACACTCTGATACGCTTTTTACCAAAAAATGTTGTCCAAGGTTTAGTGTTTCATGCATCTTGTTTAACGGGCCTTTTTCACGTTTCCGGGTTTCTCAGCAGCAGAAGTCGTCATAGTTGGGTAAACTTCTATAGCGGTGAATGGGAGACTACCACAAATATATTTTTGGCATTCTCATTTGCTAAAATAGCAAAAGTAAAAACTCAATGATAGTGTTTTCACTTCTTTCAACAAAATGAATCAAAAACAATAGAGAGAGTCTGATAACAGCAGTCAAAAGAGAGAATGATGTCAAATTTACTGTGACTTCCATAGACGCTTTATAAGATACACCCTCGCATTAGCCTTAAATATTTTTTTGTAATTTGATGCAAAAGTAATATGTGACCCTGGATCACAAAACCAGTCTTAGCATTTTCAGTAAAAGCCAAAAATACATTGTATGGGTCAAAATTATAGATTTTTCTTTTACGCCAAAAATCATTCGGATATTAAGTAAAGATCATTGTTCCATGAAGAAATTGTGCAAATTTCCTACCCTAAATATATGAAAACGTAATTTTTGTGAGTAGATGGCACATTTTTTTGCACCATCAGATTCCAACGGTTGTATCTCCGCCAGATATTGTCCTATTAATTATTTAGCTTTGAGGTGATGTAAAAATCTCAATTTGAAAAATTGACCGATAAGACTGGTTTTGTTCTCCAGGGTCACATATAATACAAAGTATAGTGTCATAAACGTACATACTTAAAAAAAAAAAAAGAAAATATAAAAAACTTTGGAGGATTTACGATGCTGATGACCGTTGAATGCGTCATAACAGTCTTACGAAAAGGTCCATCTAACCCGACAGGACATTGAAAGTAAATATACAATATATATATTCGACTGTACATGGGTAGTTGACAAAAAAATGCACGTGTCCTATGGTGTGACAGCTAAAATGTAGAAAAAACGAAGATAATTCTCTCTCATGCTTTTTTATATAATAAATCTAAATATTAATAATATAAAAATTCTACATTTTTCCTGTCACATATGGTACGGTTTATTTATGCACTACCCATATATATCTAGGCTATATATACCCTTTTAAACACGTCTGGTCTTTATACGACATAATAATTTATTGCAAGATTTATTTTTGTGGTTCACTGAAGAAACATGAGTAAGTGGTACTTCAGAGCCACTAAAATCACTGCAGCATTTTATGTTAGCAAGAACAGGATCTTAAAAATCAGCCTTCTTATTGGACGGAGTGAATTTTAAGAGAGCCCGTGTAAAGCTTATGGCTGTAATAGCCAAATCCAGATTATTACACACTAAAGCTGCAAAGTGATTTTATTACTGAAACTAAACAGATGTCATAAAAATAAATACAGCTGGTAAAAGACTAAGCCACAATAAAACCGGCTCCGTTACATGAGTTACTTTCAACCAAAAGAGTACTTTAGTGTGTTTATCATTTCATGAGTTTGACTACTGTGACAGAGGATTTCCCCCTCTGTCGTATCATCATCTAAACCTCGCTAAACCTCTTCCCTCATTGGCTCCTGTTCAGGTAGAAGTGCAAGGTTGTGCATTATTACCACCGTCCTAAGTCCATTTGAATGATACCGTCACTTATCTTCTGTATGTCACCCCCTCTAGTTCCCACGCTAAAAGTACAAACAAATACAAATACAAATACAAGTAGCCAAACACAACAAACGTTTACTGAAACCATTCGCATGACGTGTTCTGGGCTCTATAAATTCCCAGTCATAAATTGATAGCAAGAAACAGCTTTAGTACAAACGTTTTAAGGTTTAAGGCGGGTGAACAATGATGTGGTGTGTGCACAGTATTGTAAGAATCTATTAAAAATACATAACGTTCAAAACGACATGATGTCGCACCCATCAGTGATTCTGTTGATATGGACTCCTTACATGACTCGATTTGCAAATGGAAAGACTTGTGACTAGCTTGACCAAAAGAAAGACTGCATTAATGACACAGGTCGCTCAATGACTTGAGTGTTTATCCTTTCATGTGTGATGACAATGAAAGCCACAGAACGAGCTGCAGCGTTCAATACATATACGCTTACATCACAAGACGTAGAAATAATAATTGTGTTTATTTCTATTGGCCATATAAAATATGATTATTTAGATTATAAAATGAATAACAAAAAATATGAATTATAAATGTTTTTATTAATCCACACTGATTTGAATAAGCATTTATTACTCTCTCTCTCCCTGTCTACTCCACGCAGCACTAGCTGTCATCTGAGCGTGAAGGCATTTTGTGCAGTAACCTGCCTCTTCAGTAAAACTAGTATTCACACATTAAAATACGCATCCTCACTCACATTTGTTGAACTTCAGAACTGTTACAAATGGAAGTTGTATAAGGCTCCAGATCCACCGAGCTGCTTTTACGCGGCTGATAACGGCAGGCTCTGGCTGAAAACGCTGGTTGTGGGCGATTGAACAGTGTTTTTTTTTCAAGCGGAGTCGTGTTGGTTACTATGATACGCAAAAAAAACGTGGCGTTTCTATTGGAAACAATTGAAAAATCACGCATACGCCGGCCAGGGACGGACTAACGCACGGGTTTAAATAGGCACGTGCCCAGGGTACTAGACCAGAAGGGGGCCTTTTCAAATTTAATATGTGTATTTTTAATCTATTTTATTTTCTCACTAAAACAGCGCTGAATACTGCGGAATAAATTGATTATTTTGCAGTTGTGACGTAGTAACCATAGCAAATAAATCTAATAAATAATCCGAATGCATTTCTGCGCTGTTGAGAGTAGAGCTGTGTATTGGCAAGTGCCTCCCGATACGTTACATATCATGATAGATGGGTCACGATACAATATATTGCTATGTATTTCGATACGATACACATTTGCGATATATTTCAATACTTTAAATAGAAAATGTAAAAAGTAGAGCTAGAAATACAACATGCTGTGCACCACCGGGGGTTTTCTGTAAGGATAAGTGTAAAAACATCCCTTACCTCTGCAGAGTGGCCATGATGTGCGAAGCATGGACCTTCAGATCAGAGGTTTGGGTTCTCAAACTGTGGATTGCGCCCCTCAAGTGGGTAGCACAGGGGAATAAGGTGGCTCACGCAAGTCACTTGGCTGTTGTGGTGCATTACAGTTAAAACAATGAACATGGGCAGAATAAAACCTCTGGTTCATCCGTGCTGTAAATGCGCTGGTGTCACATCCATGAAAGCACAATAAATGTCATTGTTACTTTTCTTAATAAACTTTCTGTCTAATGCACTGCAGTAGCCAAGTGACTTGTGTCATGACTTGAGAAGCTTACAAACAGCATTATTTTATATAACTCATTACTCCATTACTTATTTTGAAAACCAGAGCACACCCACACATCAGCTCTGAGAGCTCCAAGTGTTCTTTTATTTTTCGCCATGCTCGCTTCCACTTACTTTAGGCCATATGTATATGACATGATTAAAAAAAAAAAATCGATAGTAGAGGTATCACTATCGATACACTATTGAAAAAAAATATTGCGATAGTTACATGTATCAATATTTTTGCACAGCCCTAGTTGAGAGGGACATCTAGAGGCGAGTAAAAAAACAGTGTGTAATATAAGCGTGCAGAAGTCACGTGTTGAAGACAGTTAGGCAAAATAACTAAATGAGTTTAAAACAACAGAAATGTGTCAAAGAAATCTCAGTTCGCTGTCTTTAATGGCCATTGAATACAGTCTTGTGAGACAGCTGGATTTGCATTACGTTGTGGAAGAGTTTTCTCTGCGGAAATCGCAAGATTGCTCTCAGCTGCATTAAAAAAACAACTTTTTTATTGAGCAAACGTTAAATGCTTTGGTGATTGATATGCTTAATTTGTAATGCATGCTGTTAATTGCTCGTCTTAATGCAGAAATGTACATTATTTAAGGAATAGGCTTAGGTAATATGAGTTGGAGAGGTCAGAAGCTTTTTTAGGTGTCGAGTACTGCGAAATATAAATGAACCAATTTGTGTTGTTTTTTGTGCATTTCACACAGAAGACGGTTTTCTATTCTGCTGAACTACATTTATATTGTTTTTCTATGTAAACACGCTCTAGATGGACATGTTTAACTGTTATGCCTGCCTCTCGCGCCGTTTGCAGCGTTTCTCACATAAGCGCCATGGTTTTAAGATGCTGTCAGTGTCAGTTCCACAGCAGTGGACCAATCAGAAGACCCCGAAGGCGGGACAAGTGTCGTAAGCTTTTGTTTACAATAGCAAGTTGGCATATGGCAATTTCTGTTATCAAAAGAGTGCCACGAGACCCTCGCAGACCGCGCTGCGCTTTTTCAAACCATGCATGAGCGCTGTGTCATGCGTTTTTAGATGCAAAGATGTGTGTGTGCGAACCGCTCCTAAGTCCTGTGTATTTGGGCATAGGTGCAACACTGTTCTCGTAAAATATGTGATGCTAGGGGGCCTTTGAAACGTCCGTGCCAAGGACACATCAAAGTCATAATCCGTCCCTGACGCCGGCAGAAACGCCACGGTGGACACTGCCTCTAAAAGTCTGCCTGCAGCAAAATGTAGGACTGTGTAGATTTAACAACTAGAACTACAAAAGTACATGTTAATATGCCACTCAAATGGGTTTGTAAGGTACAAATGTCGTCTCATCAGCTGTAGGAAAAGGAATAATGCAACCATCTGCATCAACCTCCACCACACCTGTTACTTTTCCGTCTGGAACGTACTGTACAGGGATTTTTCGCTGCCTCTTGTATAAGGCAATTCTGGATTTCTCTGCCTCAGCGTGACTAACATCAAGCCAATTGGATTTATTACCATTAAGAATGCATTCTGTTTTTAAACTGGATCCTTTTGATTATTGACTTATCAATATCTGTATATGAACATCTACTGTACAGTAAGTCAGAACATGACTCTATCACAAAACAAAGGGAATCCAAACCTGTTAATATATTCATGTAGATAAAGCAATCCATTGAATCATCCCAGACAAGCATGCATAGTTCATGAAAGTTCATAGTTCTGAAAGAAAATAAATATAACCTCGGCAGGGTACTTGACATGACATGATCTTTAGCAGGACTCAACTTGACGTGCTTGAGGTGAGCCGCTGACTTAACTTGTCTGGCTTGATTGTGTGCACTGCACATTTGAGACTTGACCCGAAACCTGAATATGATCGCTTTGACGTGCAATTGACATGCGTACATGTGACTTTCTCCAACTCCTGGAACAAACAACACCCTTAAAGTGAATCATACTCACTGTACCGCCTCCAGAAATGGACCGAGCCTGGATTGCTTTAAAAAGGTCTGAGATCATTCGGAGCGCTCGCATTAAAGATATTTTTGCTAACTATTTTAAGATCCCTGAAACAAAGTGTGAAATGAATTGAAAAGCAAGTACAAAGCCCAATGCAATGATACGTATGAAAAAGAAATGCTCAATTGATGATGATACAAATGACATTTTTTACATTTAATATAAAATGAAATGAAATATTTTAATTATGCTAAAAAAGTATAAAAAGTAAGTAAACAGCATACAGAACATATTGAGTTCTTAGCAGATGTTCCTAAAAATATTATTACGTTTTTTAAACCTTTTTTTAACCAACTCAGCACGTATCTCAACATGCACTTTTAAGCAATCAGAACGTGTTTTGTCTAGAATTCTTCTACTGTCTATTTGACTCTGGCAAAACGTCAAGCTACGCAGACGATATCTGATTTATGAGCACGCAGCCTAGAGACAATCACCCGACAAATTTCAGACAACTAATAGTTGTCTAATTTCCTGTCTGACGTAGTTTATCCAGATGTAACAGCTCAATCGGTGTTCCTCGGGTGTGTACCTCTCTCGCTCTTTCTTACGACCAAGACTGCGGAGATTCTCTTTTCTGCTTAGTGCTGCAGGGATCTTACAAAATCAACCTAACAATCCAGTTATGCTGAATGAAACTCAAGTCACTGGGAACAAAGACTTCACAAAAACCCTGGCCAGTTCTTGGGTGAACTACTAAAGTGCTCAAACTGAACAGTTTTTCACAATTTCTCAACACTTAAATTTAAACTCACATTCGCTACACTGACTAATGATGTGATGTTGCATATTCATGAAGCGTCGCAAGCGATGCAGATCTACGGTAAGTTCAAAGAGCGCTAAACACGTGAGTCATTTCATTATTGGTTAATGCCTTGCATAGTTAAGCCCAATTGTGGCTATCAAACGACCGCAAATAAGAACTCTTGTAAATTTGGGACATGTTAAGACAGCAACGGTTGAGTTTTGTTTCTAAAAAAGCACATCACGGTAGCTGATGTGCATGAAATTACAGTTTGATGCATTTCCCCGTGGATCCTAAACCACTGTAACAAATCCTTAAATGAATCCAAAAACTGACTGTGAGTAAGGACAGCACTGCTTCTGAACAAAACAGCGAGCAATTCTGTAATCTGGCAACTAAATAAGTCATTTGGCTCTTGCATGTTTAATTTTAGGAGCCTGTGGCTCCCTAGTGCACATTTCAGTTTGGAGCCCTGCGACATTTGTTTACAAAACCCCAAAGAAATTTTATTTACCTTTCCGAGTTGAACATGAATATGAAAGTGCCATTTTAAAAGAGCCAGTTCTCACCACAATTTTAAAAAATGCCAAAAAAGTAGGAGTGGACAGCTGCAGGGGGGAAGGGCGAGAACAGAATAGCTCTCTGTAGTGTGGTCGAGCCAGTTTTATTTCACTTTTATGAGGTTAACGGCATCAAAACTTCTCACCATCGTACTGAGCAATGCACCATTGCAGGCGGCAAACAGCACAAGTTTCCTACGCCGCTTTGTAAGCTTGCAATGCAATCCACAAATATGCAAAGGTCATTTGCGTCTGTAAATGAATGCGCAAATAAATGCAAAGTTATTACCATTTGTATTCAACATTATATGTGAATGCTCATTAACGTTTGGGGTCTCCGTGATGTTGATTCACAATCGGGATGATGTGACAACTCACTCTCAGTGGGGATGGATGGCATGAGCGGTACAGAAATGAACAGTGTAAGCACAATGTCTTATTTCAAACAAAACAGACACTAAATAAAGTAAATCCTGTGGACCATCTGTCCAACATTTGCAAAGCTCTGCCAGCATTGTTGGAAAGGCATGCAGATTGTAGATTCAATTTGATATAAATTCATAAGGAAAAGTGCATGTTTTAAGTTCTGTGGCTGACCACCATTTCAATTAAGTTTTGCAATCGCTCTTTCATGCCTTTTGCCAGGACCATTTTAAACAGTCCTGCAAAAATACATTTTAAGAACGGCAACATAAGAAGTACACATATCAAACTTTTTGGTAACACATTAGATAACAATGAACAATTTAGTTTTTCAGCATTTATTTTTCCTTGTTAATCACAGGCAGCGTATGACAGGCAGTTTCTGCCAATCTCATATTAATGTTGAGTACCTATACAGTAGTATTGCATACGTGGCATCTTCGAAGAGTATTTAGTTTGATCAAATTTATAACAGAGAGATACAGCTGTACGATTATTTCCGGAAAAACACGAGCTGCTATAGGTGGGACTAGTGGGGAGAGTGGGATGAAACTACAGCAAGCAACACATTATCACATTAATCCCTTCGTGTTTTGTACATTATGCACGTACACACCGATTGCTAACAAAACACAGACGTATGACTTAGTTTGACTTACCGCGTGCAGTTCATGTCCGGCATCTTTTAGCACTAGAACCGCGCCATCTATCAGTTTCAAACGATCTCCAAATCCAGCGTTATATCCACCGTTTATATAACATCCATCACTGAAATGCCGTGAACAAACAGACACACCTAAACTTCACTATTGGAAGAGTAATGAGCTGCAGCGCAGCACATCTTGACGCAGCACAGATAACCTTGATGGTAAGCAGGTCTCGCTCCCGTCTGTTGGCCCATGGGCGGGCTATTTCTTTCGCCTTGCTGTGCTTTTGGCCAATAAAAGGAATAGGATCCCTGTGATGACACAGGGCTCCAGAATTAGAAAAAAACTTTCCGAAACAATTTGGAGTGCTGGGAGAGTGTATCAAGTACAGAAATACTACGTCATACGTCCAACTCGTTTTTTAACAAGTTGACTGGGTCGAGGGAGGCAGGACGAGACTTGTTTGTGTAGCCGGCAGTCGACCGTGAGGTGGTAGCCGGCCTTTTACCTTGGTTTTGTTTATTTTATTAAAAAGTTTATTTAATGTTCGCCGGTTCCCGCCTCCTTCCTCCTTTTATACGAACATAACTAAAACTTAACAATGTCCAGGCCTGGTCCTCTCTCGTCGTGCCTTCCTGTCGCTCCTCCTCTTATGCTTCCGGAGCTCCTCCGTGAGAGATGCGAGACCGGTGTAACGCACAGCTGACACTCATTATCACTTGCGCCACCGGCCTTGCTTCATTCTCTCACGGCTCTCGTCCCGCCTCCCTCGTCACATTGACCATGTTAAGCATGAGAAGCCAGCACGTTTATAAGTGTAAAGAAGTCAGAATGCATGACATAGCATGATAGCTCCTAGCATAACTAATGTTAACAGTGACAACGTTTGATTTTCATAATGTATTAGTAAATGCTGAAAGTAACAAAAACTAACATTAATAAATGCTGTATTAGTATTGCTCATTGTTAGTTCGTTTTAGCTAATGTGTTAACTAATTGTTAATAAATAGCACCTTATTGTAAAGTGTTACCAAGTTACAACTTTTTTCTTCATTTGAAAAAGTTTTAAAAGAATGATTTTGAATACTTGACGTCACACTGCAGGACCTGTCAACTTGCAAGAATTATTTTGTCAACTACCCAAATACATTTTTCTGACCAATGCATTTGAACAAGGCAAGCTGAATAGCCTGTCAAACAGTAAGATAAAGCACGAGATCTCATGAATAATTATGAGACACTGCTGATTTATATGAGAATATAACATTCACTTACTGTATGTCACATCGAGTGACATTTACTCATTAATGCTTTTAAACATTGACCAAAAAAACACCCCAAAAGTCCAAACTTAACTGCTTTCTAGGGATGTAATGGTATCAACATTTCACAATACGATAGTACCTCGATATGAAGACTACGATACGGTATTCATTGAATTTTGTGCAGGAAAAAAAACAAAACAAATTAAAGCTGCGAGCAGCGATGATCGGGCCCTCGCGGAAAGTGCCACCGCAACCCGATCGCATAAGGAAAACGGCGAATGGCAGGCGATAAAATGAATGCAGGTGAATTATAGTAGGATTTGTTATTTATTTAAACGCGTCACATTCCCTTTTGCCAGCTGGTGGCGCTATTGCTATGAGTGAACACTGACATGGATATGTGTTCAGGCCAGGACTCTTATCAAACATGTGAAGTGTGAGGCCGGTCAGACATTGTGTGCCTGAGTTACTATAGCTTCCTGTTTCATGGCGAAACATCAAACTTTGTCAGGCCGCCAGGAACACGCCTCTCAGTGAAAAGTCAGGAACTTGCAATGTATCGTCACAAAGGTCTGAAGATCATACTGGCCAAATATGATGCTGACCGTTTTAAATCTGTAAGAGGAGTTATTCACAGTTTAAAAAATGCCACTTCCTGTTGCCAGCAGTAGCTGCAGTTGCCAGCAGTTTTGCATAGCTTCCTGTTTGATGTTCCGGCGAAACATCAAACTGTGTCAGGTGTGGAAATATCATTCAGTTAGAAGTATGATTTAATTATCAATATAATCAATAAGTGTTGACGTGTTTTATTGAACCATAGGATAAAGGAACAATGCTGCATAATTAAAGCATTGTGACATTGATGTCTTTACTGAAAATTACTCTGTAAGGTTTGAATTAACAAAGAAAGCTATCTCTGGGGAACACACCCTACAGTTGTTGTAATCATAGGTTGCACAAGATGTTGTTCTGCATGATAAGTTGGGTTACAGGAACAAGTTGGTGAAATGGAGTCAGATGGACGTGGTACCTAATGATTGGTTGCTAGAGAGATAGCACCCAAGACAAAGGAGGAGTAAAGGATCGTGGCGTACAATGATTGGTTATCACCGGAGAAGAAGAACGACGATACATACATATAAATATTGTTGATTTGTACGCTTGGGGTTGTTGGTTTTTTGGTGGAGTGCGGAGGTCGTCTGACAACCCAAAGCTTTGTTACTACTTTTTACATCTGATAATAAAACCTCATATTACTTTTGAGCAAATTGTCTCTTCAAATTTCTGAACATGCAGGACTGCCTTAAAAGTCCAACACAGGCCGCCACAGACACGCCCCTCAAAGAAAAGTTAGGTTCTTGCAATGTATCGTCACAAAGGTCTGAAGATCATACTGGCCAAATATGATGCTGACTTGTTCAAATCTCTATGAGGAGTTAATCACAGTTTAAAACATGTCACTTCCTGTGTCCTGCAGGTGGCGCTATAACTGTATCTGAAAATTACCATGTAGATGTCTTCAGGCCAGGACTTTTATCAAATGTGTGAAGTCTGGGGCCTGTTGGACATTGAATGAATGAGTTACAACAACTTCCTGTTCATAGCAAAACGCCAAACTTTGGCAGGCCGCCAGGGTCACGATCCCCCACGAAAAGTCAGGATCTCCGCAATTTAGGTCTTAAGATGAGAATGACATGAAGATGATGTTGATCGGATTAAAACTCTAGGAGGAGTTCGTTAAAGTACGATGACTGGAAATTGAAACAAATTACAAAATTGCACAGGAAATTAAAAATAACGGATTTCCTGGTGGGTTTAGAGATATGCTCCAAGAGACTTTTCTTAATGATTCAGGGTGTTCTATGAGCCCACCAAATTTGGTGCATGTACGTTTTGCATAGCGAATTGGGCAGTTCTAGGTGGCGCTAGCGAGCCATTTTGCCACGCCTAATTTTAAAACCCATATCAGACGTAAATTTTCGCCACGTCTGATGCGTGTGCAAGTTATTGTGAGTTTTTGAGCATGTTTATGCCTTCAAATTAGCGATCAAAGAGGTAGAAGAACACAGAAACAATAGGGCTCTGCACTGCGGTGCAAGTGCTTGCTCCTTCGTGCTCGGGCCCTAATGAAGACTTGGAAAAATGTGGCATAAGTGTTTATTAAACTATGACTGAACGAAGATCACATTTATTATTTTTAGATTAGGTAATTTTAAAGTGCAAAGAACAGTAATATAATAGCATAAAAATTAATAACATAAAAATTGAGAACATGAAACATGAAAAAATTTAAATGAAAAATGTTTGAGTTGTTTGTCAACTTTTAACAACTCACAACCAGTTAGGTACTCACCTCATTCACTGCTTCACTCACTGCTATTTTTTTCTCCTCGTATCATCATGAAACTTTTCGGGGTGATGTAACAAATTGCTCTTCATATTAGTCGTATTCCCCGAATTGTACTTCACCGCAGTCTGGCAGTGTCTGCATATTGCTGTTTGTCTGTCCGTCACCTTTTCTCGTTTCTTGTTACGGGAAAACCGAAATGCTTCCACACATGCAATTTATAATTCGCTTTAGCTTCAACTAGAGGTGGGCGGAATGGCCAAAAATCTATTTCAAGGAATGAGTAATTTTATTTCACGGTAACGATATATTTCATGAAACAATCTCCCATTATAATTCTATATTTTATACCAAATTTTTTCTTAGATTGATTTAACTAATTCATTTATTACAGTTCATTTAAATGCTCACCATAGTTAAAATGTAGGTAAGTTATGAAAATGTACTAAAGATATCAAATTAAGTTCTGATAATCAGATGTATTATTTATTCATATTTATCTTCTGGCTATATCATATACAGTAAGAAGATAGACAACATATATAACAATAAAGTATGAATATGCACAAACAATGAGAGTACAGTATATGACTAGTGTCATAAACTGGTGTTCATGGGGTCTGTACTGTAGGTCTTTATCGCTCTTCACTCTCTATTAGATGAGCAATTTTAGTGTGTTGCGACTCTCTGTCTTTAGGTTTGTTTATTCTTGGGCTTGTTTTGCACTGAGAGTCTCTGGTGACTCCTCACGCGTCTCCCAAAACTGGAGGTAGAAGCGCGTCACATCAAAGCGCTCACGCGCTCGCGAGCATCATCGCGCATTTCAACGCAAGTTTCACCTTGGCTCGCCTTAAGTTAAACTTTATAAAACTATTAACAGCTTTTCAAAACAACCTGACTTCTGAAATACGTGTTGAGAATGAGCTTTATTAAATGCTGGCGCAGATCACTGCACGAGCACTGCGGGTGAGAGAAGCGTCGGACTGGAGTGGATCACTAAACTACAGACTGAAAGAAGGTCAAAAGAATGTTTGATACGTTCATTTGTTACGGGTGGATTGATTCATTAGTTTTTTTCAGAATAGCGCCTAATAAGCCCTTTTCACAATGACGTCACTTAACTTCCGCCTTTTCGCAAAGCAGTGTATCATAACATCCATCTTGCAACAAACAAGAAGAAGAAGAAGCAGAACTTCCGTTTTGACATCACGCTGGAATTTAACAATAGTGAGAAAAAACCTGACAGAACACGTATTCCTACTTATCCTAACACCTTCGCTAACACAAAAAGAAAACAAAACACTTACCTTCATAATCAAACAGGTACTGTTCAACAAATAATTTGTATCCTTTCTCTAGCTTTGATCTTGTCGTTAGCTAAAATTTGTCTGCAAGACGTTTCTGACAAGCAGAGCGGGACGAGGGCCGTGAGGGAACTGCGCGAGGCTGGTGACGCGAGTGATGACGAGCATCTCTCTCGTCCCACTCTGCTTGTCACAACGTTGTACATCATCTAGCCGTATTTGTGGCAGATGTGCAAGGGACTTGGTAAACTCCATTCTGAGGCACTAGCGGAAGTAACTTCTTCTTGAGTTTTACTGGCAGTTGGCAAATCAGCTTATAGGTGCATTACCGCCACCTTATGAACTGGAGTGCTAGCGGAAGTAACGATACACTGCTTCGCGGCAGAACGGAAGATGCGTGACGTCATGTGAAAAGGGCGTATTTGCAGCGCGCCGAGTTAACCACGCCTACTTATTTACATTCCGCGGAATACACGGAATAGAAAAATCTCTTACGGTTGACATTTTATTCCGCGGTAACGGAATATTCCGTCATTCCGCCCAGCCCTACTTCCACACATCCGATTTATAATTTGCTTTAGCTTCAACACTTTGTAAATCCGTTTCTATGCCACTAGCGGCATCCGCCATTTTCGCTCAACTTGATCTGTAGCGGGCAGCAGCAGAGCACAGAGGATGATGGGCACGCATGGGTTGATGGGAATTGTAGTTCCCGCTTCCCTCAACTCGCTCCATTCGGCTGAAAAAACTACACTTTGCCTGGAAGATCTATCGTCATGCGACCACGATTGTATGGGGAAAAAATGCTATCGCGATACTTCGAAATTTGCAATACCGTTACATCCCTACTGCTTTCCCTTTAAAATTATAAACAATGTGCTATTATTATTGCTCATCATCATGTACAACCTGTCTGTTCTATGAAACCCATTTTATGCCATATCATAAACCATAGGTGCAGATCTAAGCAAGCACAAGGTACATCAGTAGGATTTATTGCGATTGGCACGACGTGAGTTATTATATATTGTTGTATTGTTGTTTCATTGATTTCATATGCTTAAAAAAAGATTAATGCATCTCAAATAAATACATCAAAAAACTAAAAAGTGTTTTTGGATAATGAGTTTGATTGACATCTGTGTTATCCAGCCAATTTCAGCTTGTGAGTTTGTGGTGGTCCAGACTACTTTCCCAGTATGTATGTTTTAGAAAATCAATTTTTGGCCAGCACTCATGTTTAAGAAAAACAGTATAAATCATTACTTCAAAAAACCTAGCATTGATTCAAGAGAGAAGTCCTCCATTAGCTCAAGCGCAGGTAAACTGGTTTGTTCAGATCATTTTGTGTTTTGTTCAGATCATGATTTCATTGACAATTGACATGGATTACATCTCTCTTTGTATTTGGCATGATTCAACCTAGAGGGTGGGCGGATCAGGTGGCCATAACGGCTTCGCGTAACAGGAGAGGGGCGTAGGGCCAGGGGCAGGGCAGGGGCTGAGGCTGCCGCAGGGGGCCGCCCTCGCCGAGGAGGCTGGGCCAGCTGAAGTGGTTCACCAATATCCACATGAGCAGGCTTGAGATGGTCTATTGCCATCCGCTCAGGCCTGCCCCCCATATCCACAACAAAGTTCTTAGACCCTCCCACCAGGACGCGGAAGGGTCCATCGTAGGGTGGCCGCAGCAGGGTATGATGGCCATCGTGGCGGATGAAAACATACTTGGCTGACGGCAAATCCTTGGGCACGTAGGATTGGGGGAGGCCCTGGTGAGTCGTGGGAATAGGAACAAAAGCATCGGCAATGTCCCGGGACACAGCCCGATGAGAGGCCACAGACCACTGGGCCGTGGCATCCGGAAGAAACTCCCCTGGAACGCGCAGAGGCTGGCCGTACACCAACTCGGCCGATGAGGCTTGCAGATCCTCTTTGGGGGCGGAGCGAAGGCCAAGCATGACCCATGGGAGGCGGTCAGCCCAGTTGCAGCTCGTAAGGCTGGCCCGTAGCGCGGCCTTCATGTCCCGATAAGATTGTCTTTACTGGCCACGTGCTGAATGTCAGTAGTAAACTCGGAGATGGCAGAGAGCTGACGCTGCTGTCGACCAGACCATGGTTCCGAAGACTTGGCCATAGCAAACGTCAGCGGTTTGTGGTCAACGAAAGCCATGAAACGCCGGCCCTCCAACAGGAACCGGAAATGACGGGTGGCGAGGAAAAGACCCAGGAGCTCCCTGTCGAAGGCTCTGTATTTCCTCTCGTTGTCACGGAGCTTCCTGCTGAAAAAGGCCAGCGGCTGCCAGGCTCCGTCCACCCACTGTTCACACACCGCCCCCACGGTGTAATCAGAGGCGTCCGAAGTAAGAGCAACTGGGGCGGTTGGAGACGGGTGCACCAGCAGAGCAGCGTTGGCCAGCGCGGATTTGGCAGCATCAAAGACCTCCGTCATCGCTGGGGCCCAATCCAACTCGTCCGCCGGTCTCTCACCCCGCAAGGCATCGTATAAGGGTCGCATGAGTTGGGCCGCATGGGGGATGAAACGGTTGTAGAAGTTCACCATACCCAAGAACTCCTGCAGGGACTTCACAGTGCGTGGGCGTGGGAAACTGGCGACGGTGTCCACCTTTGCCGGGAGGGGCATGGCCCCCTGCGGGGTGACGTGGTGGCCGAGGAAAGTGATGGACGACCGGCCAAACACACACTTAGCCGAGTTAAGGATGAGACCATGCTCGTTGAGCCGGCCGAATAGCTGCCTGAGATGCGTCAGGTGGTCGTCTGCGGACGCGCTGGCCACGAGAATGTCTTCCAAGTAAACAAATAGGAATGGCATGTCCCTCAGCACAGAGTCCATGAGGTGTTGAAACGTCTGCGCTGCACCCTTGAGGCCGAAAGGCATCCGTAGGAATTCAAAAAGGCCAAAGGGTGTGATGACTGCTGTCTTGGGGACATCCTGCGGGTGGACAGGCACCTGGTGGTAACCGCGCACCAGGTCCACCTTCGAAAAGATGGTGGCGCCGGCTAGGTGGGTGGAGAAATCCTGTATGTGCGGCGGCACTGGGTACCGGTCGGTGGTGGTGGCGTTGTTCAGGTGTCTGAAATCACCACAGGGACGCCAACCGCCATCAGCCTTGGTCACCATGTGTAGGGGGGAGGCCCACGGGCTGTTAGAGTGGCGCACTATGCCGAGGTGCTCCATGGTAGCGAACTCCTCCCTGGCAATCACAAGCTTGGCAGAGTCGAGGCGCCGGGCTCGTGCATAGACCGGGGGGCCAACCATGGTGATGTAGTGCTCCATGCCATGCTTAGCCACCGCCGATGAAAACGTGGGCGTGGTTATGTCAGGGAACTCAGCCAACAGGCATTGATACAGGTCCCCGGTGGCAAGCGTATTCGACAGACAAAGCGCCCCCACCCCTCCCAGCGTGCAGGGGTACGAAGCAAAAGAAAGGGCGTCGATCAGGCGGCAGTTTGTAACATCCACCAACAGTCTGTAAGCGCAGAGGAAATCCGCCCCCAGGAGCGACGTAGATACGGCGGCCATTACGAAATCCCAGCCGAAACGCCGCCCTCCGAAACACACTTCCACATACCTCGTGCCATAGGTACGAATGGGTGTGCCGTTGGCTGCGTCCATCGGGGGACCATGCCCGCCAGCCATAGTGTCCACAGTCATCGCCGGCAGGATGCTGCGTTGAGCCCCAGAATCTTCCAGCAGCCGCCGGCCGGACAAGGTGTCAGAGATGAATAACAGCTTGCAGTCACGGCCAGCGCCCATAGCTGTTAATGAGCGCCGGCCCTGGCTTTTTTCCCTGGGCTCTAAAACTGCAAGGCTGACGACACTGCTTGGCCTTGGCCCCAAATCTGGAATGGTAATAACACCACCCGCTGTCGGCGAGCCGTCACGGCAGCTGTGGTGTCCAGGTCGTCCTCCGGGGGGACAAACTTGTGCTGGGGGGGCAACAGCGCATGGACAAACTGCTGCCGGTTGGCGAGGAAAATCCTGTTTGCCTCCACAGCCAGCGCCCGGTAGTCTCTGGAGGAAGGGAGGGGGGAACTGGCCAGCGCGGTGCGCACGGGTACTGGAAGCTGCCGCAGAAAAATGTGGGCGAAAAGGAATGAGGGATCCGCTGCGCCCAGCACAGCCAGCATCCTCTCCATTAACTCGGACGGCTTGCTGTCGCCAAGGCCGTTCAGAGACAGCAGGCGGTCTGCTTTCTCCAGCTCTGACAGTTCAAAGAGCTTCAACAGGAATGTTTTGAGTGCGTCGTATTTGCCGTCAACCGGAGGAGTCTCTAACAGCGCCATAGCCCTGGCTGTCGTCGAGGCATCTAAGGCCGCTACCACGTGGAAATATTTTGTCACGTCCTGTGTTATTCCTCTCAGCTGGAACTGGGCCTCGATGTGTTGAAACCACGGCCGTGGGTTGTGCTGCCAAAAGTCCGGTAATTTGATGGTGGCGGCGCAGGTAGCACCGACATTAGCCGCGCCGCTAGCAGCAGCATTTTCATTACCGTCGTGGTGTGACATAATTCAGTCATATCCAACTCGCGTCAGGGTCACCACTTGTGGAGTGCAATAAGACAAGAAATGAAGATGTGTCGGGTCCGCTTACTCTCCACTTTAATATATCTCACACCGAACAGCGAGAGAAGTAACAAATAGCAAACACCTCACAAACCGGAACAACAACCCAACTAACTCCTCCCTCCCTTAAAGGTACAGTACCTTGGTGAATGTCTCCTCTCGTATTACTTGTGGTTCGCCACAACCCAATGAAATACAATCTACAACCACAACCTTTCGAAAAAAGGTTGAATAATATAACGAACAATAAGTGGGCACAGCAACATGGTTTTTACAGTTATTTTAAGCATCTTCTTGAGATATATGGAAAAATGTAATCATTATCATTGCAATCGATTGTATTGACTATTTAAAGTGATAGTTCACCCGAAAATGAAAATTCGGTCATCATTTACTCACCCCTTTGTCATTTCAAACATGTATGATTTTCTTCCGCAGAACACAGAAGATCATTTGAAGAAAGTTGGTAACCGAACAACAGCGGTACCCATTCACTTGCATTGGTTTTGTGTCCATACAATAGAAGTGAATAGGGACCGTCGTTGTTCAGTTACAACCATTCTTCAAAATATCTTCTTTTGTGTTCTGCAGAAGAAAGAAAGTCATACATGTTTGAAATGACAAGAGGGTGAGTAAATTATTTTCATGATTTTCAATTTTCATTTTTGTGTGAACTATCCCCTTAACATTTAAATTGATGTTGATACATTTCATTATTTATTTGAAAATAGCTGTCACAATATATGTGGTTTGCTTCGTATTGCTCCTTACACATTAATTCTAAGCAACAGCATACAGTAGGTAAATGTACTGTATTAGCATAAAAATTGCAGAAACATCCCCAGACAATACTAAACCTCACTTTTTTAAATGAAACGTAATGTTTTAACCTTTGCCAGTGTAGCTTAAACTGCAACCGTTTGCCCACATCACAGATTTTCTTACAGCTCCTCTTTATTCGAAGATCAAAGAACATTTGATGAGTCAGATTCACAAAAAGGTAAGCTCTAGATGAAAAGTAACATATTTACACCAGTAATGATATTAAATTGACTGTCAATTTTATGGATATATGATAATTAGACTGCCTTGACAAATGTCTTGTATATAAAAATCCCACCAACCCCGAGCCAATAAATCTTATTGTAAAAAATATAGGTGTAACATCTTCTGCTCCATCATGTCTGAGACCCGCCTACTCAACGCATTAATAGCTCACTTTCAAAAATATTTTCATGAAGATGTTTAAGTGGCTTCTGAAGGCATAACTGGCCAATTATCCGACAATCGACTAAGGCATGTGTTTCTGCTGAAAAACACAGATGTGCTCAGCATGTCCGAGCAAACCCGTTTGTTTAAGGGTGGACCGAAGATAACCAGAGCGCTTTCATTTAAGGTCAGCCTGATGCATTGCGAGCGTTACATGCAACGCATAATTACGTAACTGCCTCCTGGTGTCTGAGCGGCAGTTTGCGTGTTAACGCCTGGAATACATGTGACCGCATTCAAAATCATTTAAAGTGATAAGCCTCCACACTTGTGTGTGAGGTGAGTGATTTTACCACAGATGAGTGGTATAAAACACAAATATTTATGTTTTAAAAATAATAGTTGCATTTATTACTTTATTAATAATCCAAATCTATTCCAATAAATGGTCTAACATGCTCTTCGCTCGACACACACCTGTATCTCTCTCTAGTTCTAAAACAGCAATTGATCCTAATCTCCTTTCACCTTTTCTTTTCATAAATCCGGCAATTATTTCTTAGTATGCAAACAGGTAAATTAAACCTCATCCCGCCGTCATGTGCAATCACACTGTTTACAGTTGCCTGATATTTATAATTCACTTTTAATGAAGCGATGAGCGGAATAGGAGGGGGAAAGATTGAGTAAATATTACAGAACTTTTGACTTGGCATCAGAATTACACTCACTCACAAAGCAGGCATATGTGTGTGTGTGAGAGAGAGTGTGTGATTGCGTGTAGTTGTGTCTTTTATTGGTAGTCTGATCTTTGCGTAGCACACTGTAAATAGGTCAGGTTAGAATGACCTGCTAGTACTCGCCTGCTCCACCCACAGAAAATTAATGCCAGCACAAATACACCAATCTTCCAGCCTTGAGCTCATCACACACACAAACACTCACACGCACACACACACACACACACACACACACACACACACACACACCCATGTTGGGTTTCCATGTTTTATGGGGACATTCCATAGACGCAATGGTTTTTATACTGTACAAACTGTATATCATATTCCCTACCCCTAACCCACCCCCTAAACCTAACAATCACAAAAAACTTCCTGCTCTTTTAGATTTTCAAAAAAGTTAATTCTGTATGATTTATAAGCTTGTTTCCTCATGGGGACAAAAAAATGTCCCCTCAAGGACAAGGGTTTTGGATATTGCCATCTTTGTGGGGACATTTTGTCCCCATACCGTAGGGTTTACCCTTCACGCACACACGCGCACACACACACACACACAAACACAACAACCATAATAATTATAACCAAAGTACACTCCCATCCAATATCTAATATAAAAAACTCCATTAAACACACAACAAAATAAAGAAGACACGCAGACAAACTGGTTGTGTTGGCATTAATTCGCTGTGGATGAAGCAAACTGTGCGTGCGCGTTTGCGAGTGTGTCATTCCGAAATTCATTATTTCCTCTAACAGCGTATGTCAGGCTGACTTTAGAGAAATGTTCTCTGATTATTACTTTCCTGATCATAGTTCTCACACACACACACACATGCACGAACACGCACATGCACGCACACACACACACACACACACACGCACACACGCACACACATGCACACACACACGCACACACACGCACACACACACACACACACACACACACACACACACACAGGCACTGTCGTGCTTTTTCTCTGGAGCTGGCCATTACAAAGGATGCACTGAGCCTGAATGTTTAACATAGTTGTAAAGCTTCCGAATAGACTTTGATGTAAACTAGTTTACTTAAATTGAGTCTCGGTTGAAGTATTTCATCATAAGTGTAGACAAGCCACACAATACCCAGCAGAATGATTCTATGACTAAGTGTGTTTTCATGTAAACACTGCAACCTCTGCAGTACTGGCCGTATGAAGCGTGGACAGAAAGCTTGTAAGCAATCCAAGGAAATACTCTTCAAAGAGGAGGAAACATTCACAACGGTAGGATAGACACTCCACCCTCAGAAATGCAAAAAGCACGTCTTAAATAATAGAGCATTAAGCAATTACAACATATACCGTAGGATACATTAATACAATTGGGGTCTAATGCTTAATGGTTAAAGATTTGGGCTACTAACTCTAAGGCTGCTGACTTAATACTTGCTAGGATTCACCTGGGAGAGTAACTGAGATCTTGGTCGACGTCTACTAGTACTTGCAGTAAAATGAATTGCAACTGCCAATTATGGAAAGATATATTGTATATATGAGCTGACAACCGACAAGCTGTTTTGACTGACTTCCACTCTTGATGTCATGGTAAGACAATAAAGACGTAATTGATAAGATTTGGGTTTGGAATTCAAGCAACATTTTGCTCATTTACTTGTTTACACATCACAAGCTTGCCAAGGTTCTCTCCGCTGTGTACCTAAACAAATGTCTCCACAGACAATCCGTTTTTCTTTTTTACAAAGAGTATTTATGTATTTATCCACTACCGTTTTATACGTTGAATAAATAACACAAAATGTATTAAACCCAGGTTACTGAACTGCAAAGATTTTTTAGTGACTAAAGTTAAAGTTGTATGAATTTGAATGAACAGTTCACCCAAAAATGAAAATTCTGCCTTCATCTATACTTTGAAGTTGTTCCAAATCTGTATAAATTTCTTTGTTCTGATGAACACAGAGAAATATATTTGGAAGAATGCTTGTAGCCAACAACAGTTCTTCACCATTGACTTCCATTATAGGAAAATTTGCTTCATAAATTTCTTTGTTCTGTTGAACACAAAAGAAGATATTTTGAAGAATGTAGGAAAGCAAACAGTTCTGGGGAACTTTTAACTATCACTGTCATTTTTCCTACTATAGTAGTCAATGGTGACTGAGAACTGTTTGGTTACAAGCATTCGTCCAAATATCTTTCTCTGTGTTCATCAGAACAAAGAAATGTATACAGATTTGAAATGATGAATTTTTATTTTTGAATAACTCGTTGGGAATATTCACGGGCGTCACAAGCGTGAAAAATGTAGGTGACTCCTCTAGAAAACAGTGTAAAAACTGCGCCGCTTTATCCATGGCTTCAGTGGTGTAACGTTAGTGCGAAAGATGCATGACAAATAATATTGACACTGCCATAAAGCAAGTTCGAATCCGCTGAACTCACTATTCTAAATGTTCACATATCAGATCTGCTTCCATTTGTTTTTAAACTATATCATGTTTTCATCAATAGATCATTTAAAGCATGTTGTGCTTTATTATATGTAAGGACGGCTGTTGCCGTACGTAATTAAATGTATTAATTCGTGATAAAATAAAAACTACTGAAACGAATGCGTGTTTTCCTCATGTTAAAAATTTGGTGTTTGACACAGATTACCTGTCGGTGGGTCAAGGATTGAGACGTTTGGGAACCCCCTGCTAATAAGGACAAACATTCAAGTATACAGAGGAAACAGATCGAAAAATAATATCTTTAAAAAATCGTATTATAACTTATTACTACAGGCATTGCCATATAGGCTACAAATATACAACAAACTTTCTAAATTTTGTTTTGAACTCATGAAACTACAAAGTGGTGACTTTTTCCATTTATTGGAGTTTTCTATCAAGTATCAAAATGTAATTAATCTTGCAATAGACGATATCAACCGCATGTCGAGAACAATAAGGATGAATATATAGCACCAAAGTGCAATTAAGAGCAAAAAGTTTGGTACATGTATGACTTGAACAGCCATTTTCAAATATTTTCATCATTTTATTAAAAATAAATACGTTTACAATCTGATATGTCATAGGGAAAAAGTTCAGCAAACAGCAGTCCCGAACCCACGACGACATGAAGTAGATAACACATGCTTTATGCTCTACACGCCACTGGAGCAGTCGATTTTGTGCCTTTCTTACATTTTGTCTATTTCAATCTAAAACTGATGGGCGGAGTTAGTATAAATAGCCTTTGCACGGTAAATAGCCACTCCGTATTTTTTATTTCTTCCAATAAGTGGTGGGGACAAAATTGACTTTGGCAAAAAGTGGTGGGGACATGTCCCACCCGTCCACCCGCAAATTACGCCTATGCAGACTTCTATTGCATGGGCACAAAACCAATTCAAGCAAATATGTGCCGTCGTACCCATTGCTTGGTTACCAACATTCTTCAAGATATCTTGTTTTGGGTTCTGTGGAAGAAAGAAAGTCATACAGGTTTGAAATGGCAAGAGGGTGAGTAAATGATGACATATCACTTTAAGGATTTTCACAGATTTTTTTCACTATTTCATTGTATACTATTAAAAATGAACAAAAATCAGTTCTTGAGTACGTATATAAAAAAATCAGTGTTCAAAACTTATCCCAATGCAATTGGTATTCACAAGTCAAGGACTTTGATGTCAAGGATGTGTAAAGTAACCTGCAATTTGATGTGTCAAACAGACAAAAGTTACAGGTTGAAGCTTTTAATTCCTGAGAGCAGTTTGGAATTGAAGACTTGACAACTGACTCACTGACAACTAAATGCTTTGTAGCAGACAGTACATCAGTACTCCTCATAAGCAGTGTTCTCATAACTTGCAAAAGCACGGTCATGGTTTTGATCAACATAAAACGCATGAATGAATCAAATGTACAGGACATTAAATGCACAGTATACATTAGATAAAAGCAACTGCAAAATGCATTATAGTAATGTAAATGCCTATAGTGACTCGTGGCTAATACACTACAAGGCTTTAACTCTAAATTATGTACTGGACAGTCTCCATAATAGCTGTTCATTTAATTTACACGTAGAAATAAACTACTTGAATTTTACTTAGGAAATTTAACAGACAATAGATAAATCACATTCAATCCTTCCAGTCGCAGCTGCGATGACTAGAAATATTGATGGAGATTATTCAGTACTGTCTTAACTTTGGTCGAGACGTGTCCTCAGCACGCCCACATGTGGAAATGATGTAAGTCATATGTGCTCTTGTTTCAAACTCTAAACACCAGCAGCGCCTGACATTCTGCTCTCATTTATTCACAGTCATCGTTCTGATCCTTTACATAAACATTATGCATTTACAATTTTCCCTGGTAGGAAAAATGTATTACTGCACATGTTTCATATATTACCGCACGCTAGAAATGTAATCTCCACCGAGAGACAAACACAGCTTCCCTCTAATGATAAACGCAACCCGAGACGTCTTTATTAGAAAAGTTCCCTGATGTCTCTAATGAACAGCTCCATTGGAAAACGCTTTATAAAAAGTTTACATTTCGATCTCTTTAATTGAATCTATTTCAATCTTAAAGAATCTATAAAAGATAACCAAAGGTTAAGCCTCTCATTGTGGCGGCCTCAGATGGCTACATGAAAAACATAAGCCTCTGATAAAACGAATATATCACTCGAGTCTGGTCCACATTCCAAACCTCCACATTACCAATCCAGAAAAAATCCCTTCATTACAGTTTAACAAAAGCCCTCAAATAGCACGGATATTTGAAAGACGGTGAAGAGCTGGCGGAAAATACTAACCAACAGAAACAACGCATAAATTGCTTGCAAAAGCACAATTTGGACGGGATTCTTATTCCACACGATGTTTGAGTTACAATTATTAACAGAAGATGCCTGCCGATTCGGCTGGGATTGAAATCTCTGTAGTTTCACGACAAATGGGAATGTGAAACTACTGGATGTGTGCATTAAAAGGAACAAGAACGCAATACGTGATAATTATATATTAGAATTAAGACTCTCATTATTGATTTTTTATTCAGATGGGATGTCAGCAGTACTTGAAGGTACCCAGAAAGTTGGCAAAAGGGTCCAAATCTATAATGTACTTTAGGTCCATCGATGAGCAAGACATTTAGAACCAGACATTTAGCTTTATTTACAGTGTTAGATGAAGGTCAAAAAAGAGGAAAAACACAAAAATATTTTACTTCATATCTTGGGATTAGATTTTTCAGAAGCCCCCAGAGTTAGCAAAAAAAGGTAGGCAAATTTCTCCATAATGTTTATAGAGGTTGTGCAAGAAAAGACGAGTTTGATTTGAAAAGGATTAAAATCACAAAGCATGTTTAAATAGGGCTGAATTTTTTTTTTAAGTGTGTTTTGGAAATTACTAACCTGTCCTGATTGACATCGTTTGACATGAAGTGGCATTAATGCAATTCAAATTACTTCATAGTCACGCACTTAAATAGAAATGGTTTTGGCTCAATTTGTTAAAACACACTTCATGGGAATGGTCCTTTTCCAACTGCACCACAGATGCAGAGGTTTCTTTTCAGAAGCAAGAATTTCTTCTATCTGTCACTCTTGATTAAGACTCTAAGCTTGCTGAGTTTCTCACTTTCAAAGAGTTTTTACTCTGCTTTTCCACTTCTTTTAAAGGTAAGACGTCTTACTTTCTTCTTGACAGTACTTTTAGCTTTTTAGTGTTACAGTGAATTTCAAAATTTTGTTATGTTACAATAAGATGCTGTGTGTGCGAGGATCTTTTCATTGGTCGGTGACTGGAATCGGCAGCGCTTTGAGGAGGCAGGTCCATAGTTCACTTTATTTGACAACCTCAATATTAGATTCCTTTCTTTTTTCGAATCAGTGAGATCTACTGTGGTGGTTTTATCACCCCCGAAAGAAAGAGTGAACATTCAATATTTCCACTGTAATGCTCAACTAGTTCCGTTAGATTTAAGCACCTAACACTCCTCTCCTGTTTAAACAGATTCTGATCATCTGAGCCAGCTTTAAACCCGTTGAGAAGTGCTGCCAAATGGAAAAAGTCCATAGTTCACTATATCTGACATGATTCCAATATTAGATTTTTTTTTATTCCCAGGTGGCTGTTTCAGCTTTTAAACGAAAGGCATATTTAACAGTAATATGTAGACGTCTGCAACTGTATGACTGATTCACATCTATGCCTACACTGAAATACTGTACAATTACAGTCAATGTCAACATATGTTCAAAAATAGAAAACAAATATGAACTGATCTGTGGTCACTGGCAAAGATAAATGCACACCCTGGCTTCAAAATCACAAACTCCAGATAGACACAATGTTACGCATATAAATCAGCAGCTGACATTCTTTAGATTCATTGGTTTTCTGCAGATTAAGTATGAAAATCACTTAAAAAGCGGCATTTGTCTAAGTGCTGTTATAGCATCACAAACTGTTATTGCAGCAAACATATATCTCGGATGTTTGTCATATTGCTCTATAGATTTGACTGACTCTGAGTGAGACTGAGAGCCTTCACGCACAAACAGTTTGTATCAATGCACAAACAGTCTGACTATATTACGATAAAATTACATTTTTACATTATCAGAATATAATTAAATTTTGATGTGTTCAATGTTTAATTCATTTTTGCTTTGTGTTAGGACTGTTTTTGCTTTTAATAACGAAAAATGATTAGCTACAATCCTTCTACAGCATTAATTAATCTTAGTTTATGTAATTTCAGCATTTACTAATGCATTTTTTTATCATGAATTGCTTCTGTTAACATTAGTTCATAGACCATGTTAACAAAGATGAATAAATGCTGGAAAATTATTTTGCTCATAGTTCATGTTAGTTATTGAAACTGCTAATATTATCAAATACTGTCATTATTTACATGCTCTCAAACGTGTATGACTTACTTTCTACTGCAGTCCACAAAAGAAGATATTTTGAAAAAATGTCAGAAAATCGTTGGTCCCTGTTGACTTGATTAGTTTTGTGTCCATACAATAGAAATCAATGGGGACCAGTGTTTTTTTGTTACCAACATTTTTCTAAATATCTTCTTTTGTGTTCCGGGGAAGAAAGAAAATCACACAACAGGGTGTGTAAATGATGACAGAATATTCATTTTGAATGTGAAATATTCCTTTAAAATCAAACCAGCATTAACACAGTATTTCATGTGTTTATAAAGCCTGAACATGCTTTTAATGGCTTACAATTTGATTTTCATTGGACATGATGCCATATGCCAAGCAATAAAAAGTATCCGTCATTCAGTAGCTTTTTAGTGTGAGAATTTGTGCATGCGGAAATTAAATAAAAACAGCCCTTAATGCTATCACGGTATTACAGGATAGTCTGGGTTAACCTGTTACAAATGATAAATAGCAATGTTGGTAACCTGTCATTAAACTCTGCCGTCTACAAAAGCTGCCTGGTTCACTTCTCGGTAAGAAAGCTATGTGAAGTGCGACTTCCAATGTTAATTTTTTATCGATTCAACTCACAAGTGACAAAGGCTACCCAATCAGAACCTAGAGGCTCACACTAATCCCAGACACGTCAGGAAAAGGAGATAAAGTGACAAGCCTTGCCCCGTGTGGTTGTGATAGCAGGTATTTGATCAATCACAAAAGCCAGGAGAACCCCTATATATTATATAAGAGACTGTTAACAAAACTTTACATCAAGATGTGGAGGTTTAGACAACACAGTGTCCAGAAGTGTAGAGTTTCTTTCTTTCTTTCTTTTATTTATTTATTTATTTATTTTTGTATTGCTAGATCACTAAATCCAAGACGATGTGTTGCTCTATCAACCCCAAGGTCATGGGTTTGATAACCAGGGAGCGCACATACTGTTAAAATGTATGCTTTGAAATGTATGCACTTTACATTACTTAAGCATCTGCCAAATGCATAAATGTAAAAGATTGGATGACATGAGGTCCCCGGTCTCTCTCTAAACATAGTAAACAGTGTCACTGTCACTTTGAAAAGACACTGGACACCAGCAACACTATGTTGCCAGACTACTTAGAGCTCCTAAAGTGTCATTCAAAGTAAACATGTTTAGGAAAGGGTGTGCCTATCTGGAACATCTTGTTCCATGTATGGCATTCAACTTGATGCGGGCCTCAACCACTTCAATAAAAATTTTACTTCTTTTGGACATATTAGTCCATGAATGTGACCATAATGGATTGGAAAGCTGGAGCGCTCCAGTATGTAGGTGGCCCAGAGTCCCTCGGGGAGATAGGCTGGCATGTCTTTGGCTGTCTGACAACAGGATATGCCACGTGTTCAACGGAGTGTGCGGTGTTTGTTCGGGTTTTCATGTGCCGGGTATTAAACGAGCGTTGCGAGTCACCATCGAGCCCGAATCCACAACCCTGAGCTCTGCATTACTGCGTCTCTCTGTTCTCCCCGCCATCTGCTTCTCTCTCCCTCTGAGTCTTACGCTCTTTTTCCCTCTTTTCTCTCATATGCCCAATAACTCTCATCATGTATTCAATTTTCACCCAGACCCCTGACTGTCTTCCAGTGAAGCAGGGAGCCGTGCGGCAGCGAGTGTCTGCGGGGTCGCACGTGTGTGTATGTGTACGCGCGTGTCAGTGGGACAGTGCTGAGAGAGGTGTTGAGATGTTGTTAATATGGCCTCCAGCTGCCAGAGAGCGTCTGGAGGGGGCAAAAGTGCCATAATTCTGTAATGTGCTGATGACGCTTTCCTCTCTCTTTTTTCCTCTAGGTGCTCTTCTTTTCTGTACTCAAAAAGAGATAACCCCCCATCCCCCCGCAAACCCTGTCACTGTCATTTTTTTCTTTCAGTTCCTTTGGAAATACCTTACATTTCTTGCCAAACCCTCTTGCGCCTGTAATTTGGATGCTGATGGAAGCCGTAACTGATTTGGCTGATTATAGAATAATACCTGCTTCCCCCTGTCTACCCTCCCGCGTGTGCTCTGTGATAACTTCAGAGAGACCGTGTCCAATTGAAACTGGATCTCTACTCCTAATTTAGATCCCCCGCCATGCAAACTCTACCACAATCAGAGAAAACAAATTCATTGCGCCATATTCCCGTGCTATATCGGCAGTCGGAGAACGTTTCGCTATTATAATTGCGGGTCATTGTCACTAGTCAAGAAGCGTGTGTGCCTCCTCGAGAACTTGCAGGCTGATTATGTGAAAGGCATGCATTGCTTCAGGATACTTACTCACGATTCTTTCACAGAAGTTCTGCTTCCAACTACTATTTCATCTTAATTAAACGTAGTATGAACAAGCGTTTTCAGTGGGTCGACAACAAATAAATCAGTGGATGTTCCTGTAAAATAAAACCAATTTTTGCTATTTATCAAGGTCAAGATGCTGCTGTCTGTAATAGCATGCACATGCACACTTTGTTGTTTCGAACAGCATGAAAATATTCCCTTAGAAGTGAAAATTTCATGACCCCATTGATTACTATCAAATTATCTTTATTACTCGGTGATCTGTCCACTATTAGCTAATTCAGTATCTTTATTAAGGAATCGCTCTAAAAACTCTAATTACAATATTAATCCTAATAAAAGAAATTTAATATACACACATGCACAAAATGCTAGGCTCACAAAGGACTGTGACTTAAGAAAAAGTTCCCTTCTTAATACAGATACATTCTCTGCCCTTGAAACTTTAAGGTTTTCAACCTTAGGGTCGCGACCCCACATGAGGTCACAGGAGATTTCTATGAATGTCTATTTTAATAGCCATAGGCTAGACCTACATATTGAATATGCAGTTTCTCTTGTGCTTAAAATTAGGGACGTCCCGATGACACTTTTTGTGCCCCCGATTCGATTGAGTATCTGCCAATCCGAGTCCCGATCCGATACTTGTATTTTCATAGTGCTAGGTGCACACTCCAGGTATATTAAGGTTATTAAAATATTACTATTTAACAGTTCAGCATACTATAAATGATAGCCTAACATATTGTAGCAAACATAATGACAGAATTAGTCTTTTTAACTTATTCAAA
The DNA here is from genome assembly GCF_024868665.1 of Triplophysa rosa. Classification (NCBI taxonomy): domain Eukaryota; kingdom Metazoa; phylum Chordata; class Actinopteri; order Cypriniformes; family Nemacheilidae; genus Triplophysa; species Triplophysa rosa. The sequence goes on from NC_079891.1 coordinate 20,376,595, forward strand.
TAGCAGGATTAGATTAAACATTAAAATGGCCTTCTTTATCAATGAAGTATAGTTAAAATGCTTTTATTGCAGCTGGACAGGAGTTTGTCCACATGAGGAGATAGAATAACAGAGCTTCATTCACTCAACACAATACTGCAAGTTCTCTCTATAGTATTCACATATACGGTATATATCTTTGAACTTCCACGTTGGCTGCGTCCTAAAGCTTAGGCAGCTGACTTGTTGCCTTGCTGCCTCATGAGGCAATGACTTCGGGGGCAGCGTTTGGGCATGAAGGCGGCTCCGAAAAAAACACGTTCAGACAACCCTCAGAGGCAGCGTAACAGAATTCTGTTTGAAATATAAACAAAGGGCACCTTTGTGATAACTAATCGAATATGTTAAAACTACAATACTTATTTTATTTACACAAAAACTGTGCTCCAGCTGCTTTCTTGGCCGCTATTTTATTTTTTTCGAACTCGACCCTGCTCGACCAATCACATTTCCCGCACGAGAACACGCATAGAATTGTGGGACATTGAAGGCAGCGAAGGATACATCCACGCTGCCTTCAAAAATCAACCTGATGGAGGTATCTCAGGAGACAGGAAGTAAAGAAAAAATTGGATTCGGACGTGCCTTGATGCCTTCCTACCTTGAAATGCTGCCTCCGAAGGACACGGCCTTTGAAATAAAGGGTAAACTGCGTGTCTGTTGTGTTAGCGGACAGCTGCTAATATGCTTCTTATCTGTGTCATTAAGTTTGTTGTAAAGCTCCGGTAGAGCGCTGTATGAAGGAAGAAATCAGACGCTAACCTGTGTTCTCCATCACAGCGTCATGGAGCTGAGTGAACTTGCTGTAATCCGTCCACTTTTGGAGGTTTTGGATTTAAATTGTTATTATTGAATGAAGCTCCGTTGCTAATGCCTTGCTTCCACAGCTCGCGCTCTCGTATACGAAACTTGCGTGACAGCAGACGTGATCGGAAATGATCCGGCAAAATATAGCCGATCCCGATCATGTTAAAAATACCTTGATCGGCACATAGTTCTTTTTTAACAGTCAAGAACAATCAAATTTATTCGTAAAATAGTCAAATGTGATGTTCTTAAGAACATAAATGTCCCTGTTATATAAACGTATGAGATCTAAAGTACACAGTTTAACACTGTGACATTTGTACCCACACACAATTATGTCGCATAATTTTTGCCACCTAAAAAACGGTCTTGGACCCAAAAGGTTAAGAACCTTTGATTTATGGATGTTAGGATGGTAGCCAGGTACTGTATTCCAATAGCAACAAGGAGCTATTTTATTACAAAAAAATTCAAGATAAAGAGCCTGGCTAATATCTGAAGGTCTGTTCTTGAATGACTTCAACAAACACACACACTCATTAAAGCCAACTGTGAAGCCAATAAAGTTTATTTTAGCTAACAACAGGTCTTCAATATCAAACTGCTTGGTATAAATATTTTTGGCTCAGCCTTAGCTTATGTGACAAGCACTTTCGGACTCAGTAAGCAAACGTGGTGCTTTCACGCTCTGTACAGTAAAATTATCTAAATTGGTGCAGCGCAGCTGTATATAATGTAACTTTCCAGTTCATAAAATAGATTTTCAATGTCTAGAATCCCAAAACATCTTAAACATTACTTTTGGGAAAATTAAGTTAAGTACCTTCAACGAAGCAGAATTTTACATTTGGACAAAAAAATAGATAAAATCAGAACTTTAAATGTAATCTTTGCATGGTTCTATTTTCATCTAACATGGAAAAAAGCTTATAAGATGATTGGGAATTGTAAAGGGACATGAGGTGTGTAATGAAGACCTCAGAGTCTAATATAATAATATGAGCGAGCCTGTGGTCAGGGGCGCAACTGCACATTTTCTGAGGGGTATGCGAGATCAGTATTGGCGCACCCCCATCCCCCCCCCACCCCCATCGGCCACCACAATATAGAAAACACACAAGTAACTCTAGTTATATTTTACATCATGTGAAGGTGACAATCAGATTTGCATCTATAACAGAAGCATAAAGGTTTCCTTTTACATAAACACTTTTCCAACTGCTTCTAGTATAACAGATACACAATTCTGAAAAGATAAATAACAATCTGAAAACTAATGAAACAAAGGAGCAAAAAGTAGTAAAAGTACATAAAGTTTATGTTCAGACATACACAAAAAATTAGGGCTGAAACTAACGATTATTTTGATCATCGAATAATCGGACGATTGTTTTTTTTATTAATCGGATAACAGGCTAAACAATTTTTAATTTGATCTTTTGCTTATAATAACTAGATAAAACCCCAAATAAGGCTATTTATTGTATTCTTTGAAAAGTGAGTTTCACTTATGTAGTCTAGAATTTTGACATTTAAAACCTAAAAAAGCTTGTCCAGTTTTAAACAATAATACTTCTTTAAATATCCCAAATATAAGTAACAATCGAGTTGTAGCCCATTAGAGATGTGCTGGTGAGGAAATTTTGATCTTCAAACTTATACATTTAGATTATTCCCTTTCCTTCAACAAAAAGTATTATTAACATTATTTATTATTATCAGAATAAGACGTATCACATGATATACTCGTGTTGTAAAGCACAAATTCATTAATATTTAATAAAAACACAAAAATTAAATAGCCTATGTTAAACATACCTTTACTGTTCATTTATAATTCAACTTTTATTGAAAAACTAAATAAGATGGATAACAGACATTATAACGCAAATAAATAAAAAATTTCCCCTTGCATTAAAACATTTTTAGTTTGTGGTTCACATTTTATGAAAACACATCATTAAAGTAAAACAAAGACAAACACACTTACATTGAACGCAGAAATTATTTTTTTATTAACAAACGTTCTTTTGTGCTCTTGTCTCTCATTACGCGTGATTGGTTGACACAATAACTTGAATAAATAAAATATATATTTATTGAACTTGTTTAAAATGCTAGACAAAAGTGAAACTAAAACGTTTTAGATAATGTTTTTTTCATTATATTTTTTAATTTTATTAAAAAAAACATTAAATAATATTTTGGCACAATTGCGCCCCCCCTTGTTCGGCGCCCCTATGCACCGCATATACTGCATACCCCATTTTTGCGCCACTGCCTGTGGAAATAGTGATACAGTAAGCTCCTAACACCTCCCTCAAGCAGCTGAGGGGTTAAGAACCTGTCGAATCAACTGATATAGACGCGGGCTATAGTTCAATCAGAACTTTTTCTATGTGAATTTAGACTGTTAGAAACTATTAAAGTAACCGATGAGCACAGTGACTTCACACAGTTGAGTTGATAAATGATCCAAAGCCCTGATCAGCGTCAGAAGATTTTTGATTTTCAGGTTGTAATTTGTACTAAAGCAATTCTCTTTAATTACATCTCGAATGATCTAATAATTTCAGGTTTAAGTCGCACAGAGAAAGATTCTGAGTTAATTTCACACATTCAAAGAATGACACGTGACGATTGAAAGAATAAGTGAGAGAGAGAACGGTTATCACAATCGAGCTGATTGGAAGCCATCACCCACTGACCTACTGTATACAATCTCAAACATCTAAAAAGTTATAAAACACGCTTTGAAAAAACAGTCCTAATGAAATAAGAGGGAAATGAAATGGCTTCCTCTCTGGAATGATCTACGATACCTCTTCTAGAAAATGAAATTCCAATTCCTGAAGGATGTCTGCTGTAAATGAACTGATAAAAGCAGTGTGCAATAAACTGTTTCGATTACTTGCAAATCTTTATCCATTATCCATTACCTAACAGCAGATCGCATGAAAATTGATTTAATTTATGAAAACCCAGGCAGGGCGAGATGAGGTCCTAAAGGGAGGGAGACCTCTTAATGCAGACCAGAGAGAAAAACCCTTAATTATTCATTAATAATTCATCAGCATTTGTGTGCCCTAGAGAGAAAGATCAAGGACAGATGCAAAGCTGACTGCATGACTCCGGTGAAAAAGTTCAGATCATTTCAAGACACTCCCCACATGCATTCCCTCTCTCTTTATCATAGTAGTCTACTAAAGTAGTAATCTACTAAATTGCTATAAATTGCGGTATTACCATGACAAAGTATGTAAGCTTTCACTACTCAACAGTTGCCACACTGAATACTTGTTTATTGTCTTCTTTCCATTGATCAAATTATCAGCAGCTTCAGGTCTAAAACATAAATGATCAGAGATCAAATTTCTGGAAAAGGTTAATAGTCATTTATCCAAATAGACTTTGTTATTTCATAACACACCAGAATAAAATTGGATCCTTACGTATCACCACATGACCAGGGCTGGTGGCTTTTTTAAACATACACTCTAAAAAAAAGCCGTAAAAATAGGGCACAATATACTGTATTAATATGAAGGAATTTTCTGTGTTCATTTTTACAGTTGTTTTACCTGTATTTTACATTTTGCACTGCATTCATTTGCATTTTAGCATTAATGGAAATGTCCGTAAAATAAAGGAAAATGTACTGGTAATTTTCTGCCAGTACTTTATCTGTTTTTTTACGGGATTTTTTTTTACAGTGTATTACAGAGACGTCAAACGTCTGGTTACCAGCCCGGAGCCTTAAAGGGGTCATATGGTGCGAATACGTGTTTTTCTGTGTCTTTGGTGTGTTATAAGTTGCCCATGCATGTACTAGACACGTAAAATTGCAAAAATTAAAGTGTCGGAACAAAAGATGCATTCTATCTAAAAGCGAATGCTCACCCAGACCTGCCTGAAACGCCTCGTGTAACCACACCCCCACAAATCTACGTCAGTTCGTGGTATGAGTTGACTAAGACTGCCCAAATGTATACGCAAGTAAGGTGGCCGTACCTGTCAGTACAATTGCTTTGGAACCTGATGTTCCAAATATGGTAAGAGGCGTTACATTTCCGTCACACACTTGCAGTATTCGACCAATCACTACACACTGGTTAACTGGCCAATCATAGCACACCTCGCTTCTCAGAGCTATGAGCTTTGTAAAAAATCTGCGCGTTTCAGAGAGGCGGGGCGAAGAGGAGATACAAACATGCACGGTATGAGGAAAATACAGCGTTTTTGAACCTTAAATCCTGTATACACATTGCATTACATCTAAAACAAACCATAATATTAGTTTTAGCCGTGTCATATGACCCCTTTAAAGGGACAGCTTACTCTAAATTAAAATGATGTCATTATTCAGTCACCCTCAAGATGTTCCAAACCCCATTTGACTTCCTTCTGTGGAAAAATATGAAGACTTCATGCCGGGCTTTTACATACAACAACAGCTGATAGTTAATATGTCTATAATGCTACAGATTTTTTTTTGAAAAAACAAAAAACACCTTATAGGTAGTCCATACAAAATGTTCACTATACTCAAAGTTTTCTAAAGTCACACAATATTATAAAACATATTTTGGGGCTTGTGATTTCTAATGGTCAGGCTGATCTGGTTCACAAATCAGACGGAACGACTTCGTTACGATTCGGACTGATATGGTTCTTCAGTTCACCTCGCTGACTCAATGATCCGTTCACAGCAGTTCTCAAGTTAACAGCTCACTGGAGGGTAAGATTATCGGTGAATAATGACTTGAATTTTAATGTTTTCCTCACACAAAACTTTTTGTGCAAAGTTCTGTAGATGTTAAAGGTTCTTTATGGAACCATACAGATTGACAAAGTACCTTTCTCTTTAAAAATGTAGCGCCTACAGACTACGTACTTATAGACAGTTTCTGTGGACACACATGCCTGGCCTAAAGTCAACTTCCGGTCTGTGTTTGTTTATCGGTCTGGCTAGTGGCTAATAATATAACTATTTATCTTTTCATCAATTCATATTAATATTTTATTGTATAATAATTGTATTAAATAACCAATTTGTGAATTTTATTGTGTGTTAATTTATTAAATAAACTATTGGTTGAATGGGTCCTGTAACTGTGTCGCATTTAAGTTTAGCCAAGTAACGGTTCTTCTACTGGTAACCCAAAATAATACTGGCTAGACATACCTTTAACTTGCTAGTTTATTTCTCTTGCTTGTCTTCAGAAATAATCTACAAGGACTCTATTCTTTGCGGATATGTACGGGAAGTTAAAGGGCTAGTTCACTCAAAAATGAAAATTCTGTCACCATTTACTCACCCTCAGGTTGTTTCAAACCTATATAAGTTCTGTTAAACACAAAGAAAGATATTCATAAGAATGTTAGCCAGTTTTCAGTTCTGTGACATCATCCACTACCATAGTTGGAAAAAAATATTGTATCTTTTTTTGTTCTGTTGAACACAAAGTGAGATATTTTGAAGAATTTAGGAAAACAAACAGTTCTGGGGCACCTTTGACTACCATTTATTTTTTCCTACTATGGCAGTCAATGATGTCACAGAATTTAAAATTGCTAACATTCTTCCAAATATCTTTCTCTGTGTTCATCAGAACAAAGTAATTTATACAGGTATGAAATGACATGAGGCTGAGTGAATGATGACAGAATTTTCATTTTTGGGTGAACTATCACTTCAAGTTTGGGCCACAAAAGCGTGCATGTGCAGTAACATTTATTTATGTTGTTGCTTTGAAACCATCTATATGATTTTTTTGGTCGTTTTTAAAGCTCTGAGCTGCTGTGCACAAATTCCCTGTAAAGATTCTTCAAACAATCACATTTTTGATGCACAGAACAAAATGAGTTTGGAACAAGACTGAAATAATGGTAGGATTTTCATTTTTGGCGGAATGACACCTCTACATCAGTTGGAACAACCGAGTGGCACCCCGTGCCAATATAACCTAATGAAACAAAATGCCTATGGGCAGAGTTGAACATATGACACTTTATCACAGAAATTTACCTCCTAGTGTCATCCCCGCCTCAAAGCACTTCCTCAGACGACAGGACGGGCAGTTCTTCCTCCTCAGTTTATCTATGGTGCAGTCGTTCCTGCTAGCGCAGAGATACTTTTGCTTCCCTAAGAGGAGAAACAGACAGAGGCTTTTAGTTAGTTTGAGTCTGCTGGCTGCTAGAGCAAAGCTTCAGGAAGAACAGAGTTGGACACATCACATTTACACCGAGATAAAAACGTAGATCTGAAAAAAATAGGGAACACACACACACACACACACACACACACACAGAATGCTCCAATTAGAGGGAGCTGTTAACGTGACAAGCCACTCTGATAGGTCACAGCCCTCACTCTGAGCACTCTGGGACAGCCAAATGAAAAGTGCAGAGTGAAATTTGAAAAGAGGTTCTGTGGTGTGTGTGCGTGTGTTGTCTGCTGAGATAGAACTGCAGTCAGGTCTAACACAAAATCAAAATGAGATGTAACAGACATCCACCGTCAGACCAATACATCATTTCAGTCTTATCAATCAGATAGGTGCCACTTTACAATAAGGTTGCATTTGTTCACATTAGTAAATGCATTAGCTGACATAGACTAACAATGAATGATCAATACTTCTACAGCATTTATTAATACTAGTTCATGTTATTTCGGCATTTACTAAACCATTTTTTACTCATTGTTAGCTAATACATTTACTAATGTTAAGAAATATGACTTATTGTAAAGTGTTAGATAAAATGTTTACTTAAACAGTGGTGACTAAACAACATTTTTCTGTTATTATTACACTTCACATTTTATCTCACATGAAATGCAAACAGGTAGTTGACAAAATATACCGTACATGTGTCCTATGGTGTTAAGAAAACAAAGGGTTAATAAGTAAGGGATAATGTACAGGCAGCTGGTTGTTATCGCAGAAATAAGCCCCGACAGTGTGATCACACTGAAGGGGCTTATTTCGCGATAACAGTCGGCTGCTTGTACATTATGCCGCTACTTGCCATATTAGAAAAAAATGGACATGAAATGTGAATTTGAAATATTTTATTAGCTAATTTCGCGAGGAAGAGCCGTTTACTTTCGGTTTTTAGGTCAGAAACGACGTTCAAATGTCACGAACAGGGTTTGCTTTTTGGTTTAATCATTTGTAAATATAACGCATATAAGTTATTAAAAGACATATTTATATCAAAAGAAACCTGTCAAAAGGATTTGCTGCATCTGGGTTACCGTGTGTTATTAGTTATTAGGTTGTTATCTGGGAATAACGAACCTGCAAATGTCTCGACTGGCCAATCAGAATCAAGCATTCCAAAAAAGCAGTGTAATAATATAGTATATTTTATATATATACTGTATATATATAGCTGTCACACCATAGGACACATTTACGGTTTATTCGTCAACTACCCAAACACAATATTCAGTCAAAGGTTCTTTAAAGAACCATCTCTTTCTTCTTTTTTTATAATCTGAAGAACCTTTTTTTACCACAAAGAACCTTTTGTGAAACAGAAAGGTTCTTCCGGGGTTAAAGGTTCTTTATGGCATCGAAGAACATTTTGAAGCACCTTTTTTTTTTAAAGTGTACAGCATATAATATAGCAATATGGTATCCACCATAAAATACATTTCCTCTCATTTTATAGATGTAATCTAACACGTGTAAACATGTAGATTAGATCTCAGTTAAATCATTACGATGCATAATGCAAATGACTTTACACTAGTTACGCATTCGGTCTTTGTTGATGTTAAATGAAAATTCTGTCATTATTTACTCATCTTCTTGTCATTTCAAACCTGCATGACTTTCTTCTGCAGAACACAAAAGAAGATATTTCAAAGAAATAAACAAAAGCGGTACCCATTGACTTAACATTGGTCTTGTGTCCATACAATAGAAGTGAATGGGTACCGCCATTGTTTTGTTCATTCTTTGAAATATCTTCTTTTGTGTTTTGCAGATTAAAAAAGTCATACAGGTTTGTAATGACAAGAGGCTGAATAAATGATTAAAGAATTTTTGTTTTTGGGTAAACTATTGCTTAAAAAGGTTATACAAGATTTTATGTAAGCACAAACTCTGTGACTCTACTGTATCCTGCTATAATTGCTGTTTAATCATTTCCTTATAAGGCAGACACTGTAACTTCGGATCTTTCAATGATATAGTGTTGGGGCGGAGCTATCTATCCGACCACTTAAAGTTAAGGGTGGAAATATTCAGGAAACCTGGTTCAAATGAAGTCATTATTGTTGTTGCGACTCCATTCTGTGCCACTAGTGACGCTTAAATTACACACTTCACTTTTAACCATATTCAGAAACCACTCTTTAATCTTACACATCTACCCACACTTATTCAGACAGGACTGTACAGAGGCCAAGACTTTTCCAACTTTTCCTTTTATTATATGTTCCCCCTCTATCTCTCTGTCTCCAGTAACAACTGTTGGAACGGTAAGTATAATAGTGTGATATTCCTGTATTTGATTAAACCGAAGTTCACTGTTGGCTGTGGGGCAAGACCTTTAAACTTCTCCTAACTTTGATAAATTTGTTTTTTCCAGAATCTCTGTGGGTGTTTAGAGCTAAAAGGGCATCCGTTTAGCACAACACGTCTCTCTTAATTTAATAATGCAATTTAAAGAAAATGCTTACGTGCTTATGCAAACTAAGTATTAATGGTAACTCAAAAACAAATACTATGTACATCAATGTGTATATTTATCGTATCTACGTGCAAACGTGTAAGAGATGTTCAAATAAATCTATGACTAAAGTGTACTTTCGGTTAAGTGCCACTGATTACCCGTTTTCGTGGCAAACCTCAACATATCTCACAGCCAAGTCTTCACATTCGAGGGCTGTAGGTGTTAGATTTCTATTGAAACGATTTCTTGGGTTTGCTTAATGGGGAAAGAATGTGTCCCTAATTTGTGAATAGTTGGGACTTTGGGTTTCAAACAACTTTCTAATTCCCTCTCTCACATTATAACTGTACAGCTGCGTTAAAACAATTGCATCTTTCTGAGACGTGCCAATTGCCGCTATTTTAAGTGACACCAACAAAAACAATAAAAGCTGAACTGGACACATGGTCAGAAGTATATTAATTCACGAAAAGGCAATAACGTGTTTTAATGTGGCTTTAATGACAGTTTATAGCTGTAATTAAAAGCTCTAATTAAAGTGAATACAGTACTCACATATGGTGAGTATATTTAGCCCATATAAAGCTGTCCATGGTGTTTTTAAGTGACTTTTGCTATGACGGTGTGCATATGTTACCCTCGGCAGCTCTTTTAAAGAAAACTTTGCAGCTTCCGCAAGTGAGAGCCCCGTAGTGACATCCAGATGCTTCATCAGAGCAGATGAGGCAGGTCCTTTGTGGAGGAAGGAAAAACTCCATCGGGAAAATATCGCTCCTTCCTCCATCAAACCTAAAAATAAAAACACAGCATTAACTAATGGCATGACAAAACACTCAAATACATGTTCTATCTGCAAAACAATACAGCAACACAGTGCAAATACGGAACTTGCTTTAATGTCAGTTATGAAGAAAAAAAACACACCAGGTCCATTATCCGTGATTTGAACGGAGAGCGCATTAAAGCAAAAAAGCTCTCGAGCTTCTACAGAAATGTACGACGCGAATAATGGGTGAAAGTCTGTACGTTGAAATGTACGACGCAAGTAATGGGTGAACCTCTGTACGTTTAGATGACTAAATGGAATGAAGATACTGCGAATTGCGGCTGAATTCCGGTGAAGTTTAACATCAATTGCCACTGTGGCTGCTAAATTGGAAATGTCATTTGCGGGTCCAGCCCTTGGTGATAACAGGTGACATTCTCGGAGAGAATGCATAAGTGAGAACTGGTGTGTGTGTGTCGGTGGCCAAATGATGGAGGTAAGTAGAGGTGACATTATCCTAATGCAAGTGCCAAGGTCTCTAATGAAGGGTAATAACTGCTTTATCCCTTTAGGAATGATGGAAAGATTCGTGGTTAAAAAGAGTCATTCAGAATCATTATTCTGTTCTGATGACGGTACCCAATTCAGGCACCACACACATACTAATAAAGTAAAAGTGAACTAAATGACTGGGATTAGAAGACAGAAAGATTTCTGATATTTTCTTGCCTGTCCAGCACAGGTGGTCAAATTATAATAACTTGTGTAAAGAAAAAGTACAAAAATGACAGCGCTGAGATGCAGCATTGTTCATGTCAGGAGTATATTGTGACCTGGGTCTCTACGGTCTCAGTTTTTTTTTTAGAAACAATTAAATCACATTGTTACCTAGGTTTGTCTTAATTTTCCCCAAGAATCCCACCATAAACTGGGTGCTGATGTTTGCTGTCATTTCTCTATGTGTGAGCATTTAACAATCTGTTAGTGTGAGGACAGACACATCATCATATGGGCTACATGAAATGCATTATGGGAAAATGATTGTCTTCACAACATTGCATCACTCACTCGATTAAGATGATTTATTTCCTCCCAGTTTTGCATTAGTGCTAAAAACATGATCTACTATCAGTTTTAGCCTTTTGACAATGTTCTCGATATCTCGATATTGATGGTTTTTTTCTCTGACATCGCTTAAATGGGTCATTTGTTTTCAATCTATGAATACCCATAATTTGGCCCAAACAGCAACTGTTGCCAGTTCGACTACAAATGTTTCATTTACATTTACATTTAATCAGTTCTCAGACGCTTTTATCCAGAGTAACTTACAAATGAGGCACATTACAAGCATTTATCATACATGAGCCAATACTATTACTGCAACGGCAAGTTACAGTAGAGACTAGAGCAGTAGAGCAAATGCGTAAGAGTGAAGAAAAAAGAGAAGAGGATTTTATATGCAAGAACAAAAATACAGCCTAGTTTAAAGAAATCTTGTTTAAAATAACTTTTTAATAAAAAGCGCAAGACAACAGTGGGGCATAAAATCAACCTGCTGGTCCTGTCATTACAAAACAACCATAAATCACTGCACGTTAAAAACACGGCAGCAGAAAATTGAAAGGGGACAAACTGGTCAAAATAACAAAAAAGATGCAATGTTTGCAGATCTTGAATACTGCAAAACTACTGAAAAACATACTAAAGTTTTCACATATATTTTAGGATCAGTTCAAAAATGAATATATGATGGGAGTCTATTTTTTTCACAACTCGTGCGTCTTTGCATTCTCTTAGTCTCTCTCTGTGACTTTATGTCACACCTGAGGTTTGTTTCTGTTCAAATTCAACATTTGCCACAATGCATGCAGGAATGTTGTTTAAAGACAAAACCGGAATAGCCCTTAATTTTTCCGTGGTTGTTTATTTGAAAAACACACAAAAGTACAGCCGCGTATGAGATCATTTTCAGTTTTTCCAAATTTACTATTTATAGGTGTGTGTTTATGTAAAAGGATTCTTTTTGTTTTACTACTAACAATATTTCTATGTTGTTTCTATTTGCATTTGTTTCCAGAAAATGAAAACTGAAGAAACAGGTCAAAATAACAGAAAAGATGCTCTGTATTTTTTCAGACCTCAAATACTGCAAAGAAAACAAGTTCATATTCACTTTTAAGCAATACAACAGGGATATTTCTACATGCATTTGGGATATGTTATATTTTGTATGTGATAACCTTGATTTTATCACAGTTTTCATGTGTCTTGTCATGCTTTCACATTGCTGTTGGATGACTTTATGTCACTCCTGAGGTTTGATTTTGTTGAAATTCAACAGATACTGGACTGAAATGGCCACAATACACCTAGAAATGTTGATTAAATGAAAATTTGGAATGGTATTTTTCCGCAGCTGTATAACAAGGCCTGTATGACGATGAGTCTCTTTGAAGCCGCATGGTAAGTTCTGGCATTCGCTGAAGGTGTTTTGGTTGTTTCACGCACACTACTGACCTGCCAGTGGTGGCACTTACCAAACAAGCCGTATCAATCACAGGGTCTGGGTTTCTCTCACTATCAGCAGTATGACTGCTATTACTTTGACCTCATGCAATTCCATGATTAAGAAGGTCACTCTGGCTAAAAATACAGCGGCGCTGGGTTTCTAAGCCAGAGCAGTCACACTACACAAGCTCTCACCAGGGTCTCGGGCGGTGTTGGTTTGCTCTCACTTTCTATTTCCACTAACACGTTCCTTAGTCTTTCTCATTACTGTATATTAAGACATAACTTGATAGTTTGACAGCACTTGAATGGCATTTTTCCAGCACTAAATGAGAAAGTGATCCTGTGTTTATCGTATGTTTATTGCCTCTGTGTGTGTTGGGTTTTTACTGATAAAGTAAATGAAGTTATGATAGAGGGGTTAGAAGTTTGCCTGTGTGTGAAGAGGACGGCACCAAAGCCAAGAACTTGATTGGACACAGCGTACAGACATAACTATACTCAGTGACATGACATGTCAAGGGTACACACAAGGACAAGCACATATTACCAAACCAAACACTCATAAACACTCGACCACTTGCATGCCCTCTCTCTCCCTCTCTCTCTCTCTCCGTCACTCATCGCCAGAACGGTTTTCATGTATTATGGCACTGACAAATGGGATTGTGAAATCACACACCCTTACATTCTGAATTAACCTTAAGGAAACAGGAATATATATATTACATATAGATTATTATGCAGAGTGATCAGACGCATTTTAAATAATTGCCAAAAAACTCAACTCAACACTGTAAATATTGTGACTCTGCATATATTATGTTTTTGCCAATAAACGCCTTTAATATGCTTATCATTGTTTTCTAGTATACCATAGAAACATGTGAACAAATAATCTACAAATACAGAAGCAGTAAAATTTATGTCACTGCCAATACTTTTGGTCATGACTGTATACTACCAGTCGAAAGTTTAGGATCACATGACAAAAATGTTTCTCATGATCTAAAAAATCCTTTGATCTGACGGTGTATGAAGACTAAATGTTTATTAAAAATTATATTTTTAAAATGGATTACTCAGACCAAATAATAATTAAAAAGAGTCCAGCATAAATGGAAATTCCTTTAATACTCTTTAAAAAGCTTCCCAGGTTGAGACCTCAAGACGCTGAATGATAAAATGGCAAGAGAACGATTTTGCTAATTCTTGCAAACGGTGACTGACTACTTTGAAGAAATGTTTAAAAAGTCACAACATAATTCCCACAGTTACAATTGTGTTATTGTATTATTGTCACGCTCAGAAGAATCGGACTCAATAGCAGATGCGAATAATCAAACTGATTTAATAAGTCAGCAAGAAAACAAAGGCAAGGTCAAGAACAAAATAATAATAACTGAGCCGGGCTCAGAGAGTCCACTGGGCGAGGCAAAGGCGAGGTCAGGCAGGTGAGAGGTCAGTCGAGGTGCGTGTAGAGTCCGAAGGGAGATCCTTTTCGTAGTCAAAACGGGCAAGGGTCGATCGAGGCGTGAACAGTGTCCGGGGGGAAAAGGCAAACTCGTAATCCCAACTGGTGAAGATGTCAGTGAAGGAAGGTCCTAACACGAGCGGCAGATCAGTCCAGGGAAACTCCGAACAAAAGCAAACACGACAGCGAACTAAAACTAGGAGAAAACTGGGTCAATAACAAGTTAAACCGAAAACTAGAAGAGGGCAAGAGCGAAGCTAATCATACAACGCAACCTATGAAAGTATGAAAGAAGAAGAGAGGAATATAAAGGGGAGAAAATGATGAATGAGATGAGAAACAGGGGCGCGCTGCCGAACCGCCTGGCTGATTGCCAAGCCGCGTCAGCTGCGCAACATAGAAAAATAGAAACAACAGAAAAAGTGAGACAGGGTGAAGGTATATCAAACCCGGCACCTGACAATTATACTAAAACGTGGAAAAAATATTTAAAAATTATGAGTAAGTGATCCAAAACTTTTGACAGGTAGTATAAATTTTGAGTCTTTTGTCTGGACTTTTTTATAATTTAATATAACTAGGGCTGTCAAACAAATAATCACGATTATAATCGCATCCACAATGAAAGTTTGTGTTTACATAATATATGTCTGTGTACTGTGCATATTAATTTTGTATTTATAAACACATGCACATACACGTATAAATATTTAGGAAATATAACATAAATGTATTTATTTATATTTGCCAGTAATTAAAAATTATATACGAGTGTTTATTATTTTTATATCTATAAATTTTCTTAAATATATGCATGTATGTGTAAATAAATACAAAGTACACACAGAGATATATTATGCAAACACAAACTTTTATTCTGGATGCAATTAATCGTGATTAATCGCTTGACAGAATATATCCAAACTATATATATATCCTAAATATAACCAAACTACTCAATTATTAAAGATATTAAAAACATTTTTATGTATGTCACATTACCTTTTAAAACTAGTTATTCCGTATAAAACTTAGTGGTGTTCAGACATCGTTAGACTACTTTGCGTTCATGTGTAAAGGAGACGGTGATGTGAGAGGTGTAACAGGTTTATACGTGAGGTGACAGTGTGTTTGTGCGTGTGTTGTCAGATGTTTCATGAGGTGATTAGGTGTACAGGTGATTTCGGGGTCTCAGGTTAAGCTATCAACTCAAGTTCGTCACCTACTTCCTCAACACTTTGTGGAAAACAAGTTTACAACTTCCAGAGTCAGAAGTTACACGCACACGCACACCCACACAAACATACAAACACGCATAC
This sequence comes from Triplophysa rosa, assembly GCF_024868665.1. NCBI lineage: Eukaryota > Metazoa > Chordata > Actinopteri > Cypriniformes > Nemacheilidae > Triplophysa > Triplophysa rosa. The sequence continues at coordinate 20,392,199 of NC_079891.1, forward strand.
TCGGATCCAATTTATTAAAGGAGGTCCTTATTTCAAAACATATCCAGTATTCGCGTGTGTGCTGCATATCATGTCTGTCTTAAAAAACAAAGCAATAATGACCCAAGAGGAAGCACTCATGGGTAAACAAATAGGTCATCGGGGAGGGGGGACTGAAAGACAGGACGCCCTCAGAGCGGCCCTGATTAAATCCTTCTAGCGAAGACCTCTGATGAAACACCACTGGGAGGCCTGCGCTACTCCAGACGGGGGTACCGGACAAAACATCAATAGAATTGTGTAATGTTACTAAGAGATATTTACACTGAAGAGAATTAAGTTACATCAGACTTACGGAGGGAAAACACCAACTTTGGCCAGGTGGAGAGAAAAGTTTGCAAAAAGTGGAGTTACTTAGATGCTACCTTAAAGCTAACGTTTACCCAAAAATGAAAATTATGTAATCATCTGCCCACATAAACTTAAATAAAAGTCTTTCATGCATGGAACACAAATGTTAACCAGCCTCAGTCACCATTCACTTTCATTGTACAAAAAAGTAATTTTACAAACATTTTTCAAAATGTTCCTCAAGTTCCTCAGATGAAATGGAGTCATATGGGTTTGGAACAACATGGGAATAAGTAAATGATGAAAGAATTTTCAATTTTGGTTGAACTGTACCTTTTGGGAGCTTCTGATCTAACTCATAAAAATGAATTTTTGTTGGTGTAACCTAATTTATTCAGGTTGATTCAGTTATCTAAATAATACTTTTGACTTGAATAAACCCATTTAATTTAGCACGTGAAGCTCATTCTTGAACTTGCTTGACAAAATATTTTTACAGTATATAGTTTGGGAAGTTGAAACAAAGGGAAACTCTGCAGATGTTCTTCAGTGTCACTTAGGAAATGAAATCGTAAAACTCTGAACGAGGAAACAATTAAATTGCATTACAGCACAAATGAAACCTGTGCGACTGAAGGCATGTCATATGATTACTGACACTCGTACATCAAACAGCCTGTGGCTGAGTTGCTCTTCAAATAAAAGATGGGTGAGGTCCCCGGTTTCTTCGATTCCTAACAAGGTACGAGCGCCATGAAGATTCACATTCACCGAAATGTAAATCTTTTTAGCCATTCTTGAAATATGCAAATAAGCACCTGTGTTGACAGGTTGGCAAATCGGAAAGGTTGGATCACAAAATGATTCTCAAGAAAATTTGCTTTATAAATTTCTTTGTTCTGTTGAACACATAAGAATATATTTTGAAGAATGTCATAAACCGTTCTGGGACACTTTTGACTACCATTGTCATTTTTCCTACTATGTTAGTCAATGGTGCCCAATAACTGTTTGGTTACAAGCATTGTTCCAAATATCTTTCTTTAAGTTCATCAGAACAAAGAAATTTAAACAGATTTGGAACAACTCGAGGGAGAGTAAATGATGACAGAATTTTTGTTTTTGGGTGAACTGTCCCTTTCAGCTCTCTCATTTTGCCTGTCTCTCAGTCTTTTAATCATATAATTTGACACTGTAAAAAGTTCAGATATGAAACAAGATATGTGAATTCCGTTGAATGTTACATAAACAATATTTTCTTCAAAATGTTGAATTGTCTGAAATGTTTCAAGCAATGTTGCTGATTTGTTACGGTTTGTGATCTCCCATCATGCAATGCAGCATAACTGAATTATGACGTTATTGTTGTAGGATTATCTTGTTGTTGTTTGCTATTGTTGGTTCTTAACTTGGCAAAAGTTAAGAAGTTAAGGCAAAGATTGCAGAGTACATGTCATATTAACTATGTGTGACAATGAAATCATTTGTTTAGCAAATGATCAAACTCAAATTGGCAAAACAACACAGTATTACATGGTACAACTATTTAAACATTTGTTAGAAGAACTCAATACTCAATTCTGTGTTTACAGTGAACAGCACACAACACACACGTAACAGCAGAAAATGTGTACTATCACACAAAGCATTACGTCTTATCATACTCAAAGCCTCTGATAGCCCTCTGTCTCTGGCAGCATCACATACTGTATTACATTTTAGATAATATAGTTCAGATAAGCAGTACAAGGAATATGAGTGAAGTGATACTGTTTCTACACTAAAAGCTGTTATTTGCAGGGGCGTAGCTACATGGTGGCCATGGGTGGCCACGGCTACCCCTGAATGATGGATGGCCACCTATCTGGCCACCTCTGTTGCGCGAAGCAGTTTTAAGATGTGTGTCAGAGTTTATGGAGTGCTGCGCAGATCATTTAGCGTATGCTCTGAAAGTAACGCGAGAACATTACTCTCGCGTTAATATGACGTCATACGCTGACGCACTGACGCAAACAGTCTGAGCGCTATAGGTGAACAGCTGCTAACCGCTTCGTGACAGTGTACTGTCTGTGTACCATGGAAGTTCATCGCGAGCAGAAGGATCAGGTCAGTAAAATCAGTCTTGTTTAACTGGATTTCATTCATTAATTACATTTTCACGAAAGTTTAAGTTGGGATACTGCAATGTTAATTTTCTATAAAAAATGCTAACTTACTGCAAATGATAGCTAGCCAATAATTTTAAAATAATGTTAGCACATGAAAGCATTGCAAATAAATTTTTACTTTACGTTCTTCGTGTATGTTTTTGACCAGCAAACTATGTGTAATGAAGAATTGGTGTAAATTACAGTGGAAGTTAAAGAATTTCTGTCTGTAAGGATTTTTTGGTCACCCTAATAAAATCGCTGGGTCTTACCTGGCCACCTCTAAAAAAAAAGTTCTGGCTACGCCCCTGTGTTAGTGTGAGTGTCAATCTGCTTATGCATTAACAAAGCCTAACATTCGTATCATTCATTGTTTTGAAAAGCTCAATATACAGTAACTATCACAAAGTCCATAAAAGATTCTACATTTTAAAAATTCATATACAGTACTATGCTGTTTATACATTTACATTTTATTTACAATTTACAGATCTTGTTGCATTTTGTGTACAATTAGACTGACTATAGAAAAATAACACCATTATACTAAAGTTATTTTTGCCTTTTAGTGTTACCTTGAAAACTAACCTGTACCTGTTTTCTAAAGCCAAATTCAAGTAAAAATATGTAAGCACTGAACTGCACTTTAGACTAAAACAAGTTAATATTTCTAAATGCTCTCATGCTTTTGCAGAGGTTTCTTAAAAGCACATTAACCCTGAGTGAAAGCCTGTCAGAGTTACATTTGATCATTTTGTACTCCTGTATGACCATTAATGGAAGACAACAGACTTCATCTTATAAATGTCAGTTTATGAGTTTGTCTACCTGTGACATTTGGATGTTCTGATTGAATTGATTTGAATCCTTAAAAAGCCATTTTAACCAATCAGAATAAAACCTGAGAACACAAAATGTTACACATCCAAAAGGTACATAATTAACATTTTGAAAAACAAAACTCCAATGTAGAAATGCAGGTTTGGGAGCTCTCTAGTTCACTTCTTTTGTGAGTCCTCTCAAACTTCTTAAGACTTTTGCATAAAATGTTCCAAATAAAAATATAACGATATGCAATAAGACTAGAGCTCTGTAAAGGTGCATGAAACACCTGTCACTGGTCGAGCCAGTAATGAGAAATTCACAGTGGCATTGTTCCTGTATAACCATGACGATAATGAGAAGCCAATGGGGATTTGGCACGAGAGAATGGGAGATAAACTACACCACCCATTGTGAGCTGTAACAAACTGCTCTTGTTTGCTGTCAACAGTTGACTCGCTGTTAAGATATATTGTGCGGTCACAAGTGTGTGTTTTTTGGCATTTTACAACAGATTTAAACAAGGTTCATCCAATCACAATTGTAAACTATTTAGTGATCTAACTACTACAGTATAAAAAGATCTCCATACAACTGTTTGTGAGCCACACCAAGAACCACTTTATTTACCAAAACTGCATGAGTGGTCTTACTTTCTAGACAGTCATATATCTGTGCCTGTTTTTACTGCAAATCTCATGGGTGAGAAAATGTATGAGCCTGATTTATTTTCAAACAGGAATCATCCAATTTACACCAGCAGATATTCAAAAATCAATCTTTGGAAAAAATATGACTATGTGCTTTACTGTGGACATGTTCAATCCAAAATTTGTGAAATACGCCCGTTTATAAAACAAGGATAACGCAAACAATATTTATTTTCGAAAAACAAAAGATGCTTTGTTGTGTAATTGGATCTATACTTGGAAGCTTTTTTGGAATTTTTTCATGTAACCACTGCTGCCTCCAGAGCTTACATCTTAGCCTCATTAGACAAGCGATACTGAAACAATAATCCCATTCAATAGCTGATAATCAAGGGAAGATGGTCTCAATCATATGGGTAGTGGAGTCAAAAATGGTCCTGATCAACAATTCAAACGGTTGTGTACAATCATATGGTAGCATGTAAGATGCTTATCCTGCTTATCAGTATTACCCAAATGCAAAACAGTAGAAGGGTAATAGATACAGTTATATGCACGGTTTAGTCCTGATCCACCAGGATAATAGCAGATTACTGCATTCGATATGGATCATCTCCCCCATTAGCAACCACAGAATGGGGTTGATGCCAAACTGGCTGCATTCCATTTTTTTTTTTTTAGATATTATTGACCTAGATGGAAAAACAAACGTATAACATTAACGAACAATGTAGAATATTGTAGGGCTGCAACTAACGATTATTTTGATAATCGATTAGTTGGGCGATTATTATTATTTATTTTTTTCGATTAATCGGATAAAATGTAATTACATCTTTTGCTTATGATAAGTAAATCAGATATGGGAAAAGTATACACAACTGAACTCATTAGCCTTCTCCCAAAATGTTGTGAATGTCTCCATAATTAACACACCTGGTGAGTTGATTCATGTGTGTCATATTAGAAGCAACTGACAATAGTCTCTCCCAAACGTGGGAGCGAGGGGAGGGTCGGCCAAGGAAAACATTTTTTTTGTGCCATGAAAAGTGAGATATTTGTCATTCAAATGTAGTGAAGTACAGTAAAAGTAAACAGAAAAAGTAATACTTAAGTACAAATACTCAAAAAGTGTACTTAAGTACAGTTCTCAAGTAAATGTACTTCGTTACCCACCTCTGAACTAAATAAACCACCAAATCAGGGTATTTAGCCTATTATGTACTTTGCAAAGTGCAAACGCCACAAATTGGGTTTTACTAATATAATCTTTAATTTTGTCATTTAAAACACCTCTCCCCTTTAAACTTTAAAACTGCGCAGCTTGAAGAGATGCATGCAAAACACGTCTGACTTTAAAACTGCGCACCTCGCGCTGCACGGAGAGACACGTCTGACTTTAAAACTGCGCACCTCGCGCTGCACGGAGAGACACGTGTGACTTTAAAACTGCGCACCTCGCGCTGCACGGAGAGACACGTCTGACTTTAAAACTGCGCACCTCGCGCTGCACGAAGAGGCGCATCCACGGAGAACCACGTCTGACGTTAAAACTGCGCACCTCGCGCAGCACGGAGAGACACGTGTGACTTTAAAACTGCGCACGTCGCGCTGCACGGAGAGACACGTCTGACTTTAAAACTGCGCACCTCGCGCTGCACGGAGAGACTTTAAAACTGAGCACCTGGCGCTGCACTGAGAGACACGTGTGACTTTAAAACTGCGCACCTCGCGCTGCACGGAGAGACACGTGTGACTTTTAAACTGCGCATCTCGCGCTGCACGAAGAGACGCATCCACGGAGAACCACGTCTGACTTTAAAACTGCGCAGCTCATGCTGCACGGAGAGACACATCTAAAACGGTAATTTTAAAAGGGAAGAAGATGCGCTTGATTTATAACGCGCAGCTCGCAAGTGACTTCACAGACCAAGTAATCGATAATGAAATTCGTTGACAACGAATTTCATTATCGATTATTATCGATTTTATCGATTAGTTGTTGCAGCCCTAAACTTTTGCCTCGGCACCTTTTTCAATATAGAGTGCTCAGAAGTCCACGTGTGAAAACATGCATCTTTCTCATTCAATCCTATTTTTCATTACTAAATTTATTATAAACAAGAATTGAATCTCAGCTTGATTTCGGAATGTCCCAAATTGACCTTCTGTACAGAGATGTTAACAAAGTTAATGCTGAAATATTTTAGATGTATTTTCCATCAAAACAATTTTATTGTACACATACAAAGACATTAATTTTTAATCTAAGTTTTGCATTAGATTGTGAACCCCAGATTTTTCTACTTGAAATGTTGATCCCCAATGTATTTGTTTTTGTGTGAAGATGTTATCGCACATTGTTAAAACAGCCTATAACAATTATTCACAATCTTCACAAATAGTCTTTATTATATATTTTGAAAATCTGTCTTCGTTTGGCCGGTGATAGGAGGTGTTTAGGAGGAACAGTTTGATGACAGATTACAAAACAAGGAACATGTTTTAAGAAAGTATAGGATCAGTTTGATTTTATGTTGATTTTAAAAGGAGTCGAAAACCAGACTTTTTGGTGTTGTTTGTAAAATACAGTGTTTTATGTAGCATGCATACTCTCACTTTTAGAGCTCCCTCCCCAGTCCGACAAGAGCATTTACTGAACCTAAGCTGTTGGAATGGTTCATTCAGACATGTTTGTGACGCCACGACCGTGAGCACATTATATAATGGCCTGACATTAACACATTAACGTCTATTCAGTATTCAGAAACTTGGCTCATTCAGTTACTGTGAAGTATTAAGAAGGAAATATGATACATAGTATTATTAAACACCAGAACGTACGTAGCTAACAATAATAGTAAGATGAAACTGTCATCCTCCAGATGTTACAATGTTCTTGGCTGTGTGATAGGACCGTATTCTGCATAACGTACTGAAGGATCATAACAATATCAACAATAACTTAACAATAGCGCTGCTACAACTAGTCAATAAAATTCAAATGAATCGACAGCCCTCCACCCAAGTAGACCACGGCATGATTATTTGAACACTTTCATTATTTCAACACTTGAAATAAGGTCTTGTGCTTCTGGTTTCATGTGGGAATGTTGCTGTGTCAGGACCTTGAAAAGTGTTAGTGCTGTTCAGTGAGGTTGAGAGGTGTTTTTCACCAGAACATTACTTACATTTTAATATTTCTGTAAATTGTATAAATCAAAAGCATTTCCATTTTGCAAAACAGCTTGTCACAGCAAGTGATTAAATGTTGCAGTTGCAATATTTGCTGTTGGACATTAAATTTAGATTTTCAATCAGCCAAACCTGATTGAAATCCTTCATTTAATCCCTAAGTAACACTTCTTAGTAAATAATAACCGGGATAAGTAATAAATGGATTAGTAAAAACTAAAGAGTAGTCCCTTACCTTACTTTATTACGGTATAAAAGGTTTATATGTAAAGCCTAATTTTATTAATTATAGCATTTTTGAGTTTTATAGTCTTCAATTTGAACATTAGCACTGAGAAAGATGATTTTTCAACGCTAAAAAAACCAAATGATTTTAGTATTTATTGAAATAATAAATAAGTTAATAATAAATAAATGTTAGTAAATAATACAGTTAATTAATCTTGGCCTATAGTTTAAACCAGTAATCAACAGATTATTTGATAAAAAAATTATTACTTAAAAGCATACTTCACAAAAAAATGGCAGCTTTCAGGAAACAGACATATTTTAATGCAAGAATGCAAATGATGTTTTGCTGTCAATAATTTAAAACTTGGTGTGATGAAACGACACATACATTTTAAATCTACAAGTGTGAATGAGATTTCAGAACTTTGGAAAAGGGTAAATCATCTAACTGTCATATGTCATGTGGAAAAAAGCAGCATAAAATAATTCAGCTGGGTTCCACAATAAAAAAACAGCAACTTTAAAACTTTGAGCATACACTATGTAATTCAGCCTTTGCAAAGAAGCTGAAATTGAACGGAGCAGTCCCAACAATATTAGACCCTACACTCAGTAAACCTACATCCAGCAAGTGAATCATGACACAGATCATTTACAGATACAGCGCAAAAGAAAAACACGGCGTGTTTAATTCCAAGGGTCAGAGAGGTGAAAAATGCCCCCAACGATTAATATTAATGGTATTCAGGAAAAATGATTAATTAAAAAATATCTACTCAGATGCTGCAACAATACCCCACCGTCAGAATATTTTATCAGTGTATAGATTAGCTCTGTATAAACAGCTTCTGATTAACCTTTTAATAACTTTGTAATTCGTCAAATAATTATGGGATAAATATGCAATATTATTTAAAAACTTAATTGGTTTCTTTTCCATAACATTTTATTTTAAAGGGCCCTTGCTGACAAATGAGTTGCTGGTACCACCATCTGAAGCACATTCCCCACATCCAAACCGGTCTTTACATTGTGTGAAAATCATTACGTGAAATCAGTTTTATGCCCAAATCCTCTCAATATTCATTAAAGAGTAGAGGACAAATACCTGTATGGTTGACTGCTTCCGCCAATATTATGTGCACAGCATCGTATGGAAAAAGTTAGAATTGTGAGCCAAGTAGCTCTATTCAAGTTTATGTGTTATAGTTATCAATACATCTATTCTTCGGCATGAACTAAGAAATGTAGTTACGGTCACGCACTCCCACTGGAGTTTCCCATTATGGGCATTTCGGTAAAAGTCTTCTTTATAAAAGAAAAAAAATCCTACTTGTACTTGTTTAAACACCTAAATAATTTTCACAGCTGTTGATAGTATGTCATTGGTCAAAACAAACATGCCATATGTAGAACATACTGCACATTCAGTACTGATTGTACCTACTGTATCAATAGTAAAAAATAACTCTTCTACTGAATTTGGTACATAGTGCACAGCAAAATCACCAGTGTTAAAAAAGGTCAAATTGACACTCACAGTGTATATATAATTCACACTAACGAAGTGTGGGTTATATATACACTGTGAGAGTTAATTTGACCTTTTTTAACACTGGCGATTTTGCTGTGTGTATTTCAGCACATAAAACAAATGTTTCAAACAAGACTGGTGTAACAGCAATTAAAATAGTAATCTTCCACGTGAGAACATTTTGACGTAGAGGGTTCACAGAATTCCAGTCTGATGGAACTACCCCAATGTGATGGTTCTACCAAGAACACTCGGTAAGGAACCTTTGCCTTGTTTGGAATGCAGTCTGACCAGAACTGAATTTGACCAAGGTGTACTTCAGATTATTACATAACAAGCAGGCATACACAAAAACTCCCACTCGCACTCTCTTTGTCCCTCATAAACACACACACAAACACATACAAATTCGTACCACTACTCAATAGTCATCCAGCCAGTATTTAAGTTTGTCTATTTTTGCCCTGACCAATCATCAACCTGTCTGCTTTTTAAAGCAGTTCAATATGTGGAACAACCGAGCATAGGGCTGCTCAAGCAGCAGACTGCAGACTAACATCACCTACAAGTTTTTACGAATCTTTCTCCAAACAAATACGGTCCACCTTTTAAACTTTGTTGTAGTATTCGCGGTCTAATTTATTCATTTTCAGAGTATTTATTATGTGTGATATCAGGTCTATAAAACAGTATTTTTTGTGACGATCATGTGGTTTTGCTTCCAACTCAAACCCAAAAGATACAAAGGTTAAGCACACAACTAGTCTCAAATTCCTTTTAGGAAAAGAGCACACACACATACACTAAAAACAGCCTTAGACAAAATGGGCCCTTAACTGTGCCTCTGATTGAAGCACAAAACACTCGCTCAAGTTCTTTAGACAAAGTGCACGCAACCGACTCACATTTGCAGTGCAATGCAAGTTGGCGGTGAAAGATTTTTTTTTAGTTTCTGCTGCTGGATATTTTTCCTATCCATGTCCGGCTTTGTCCCAGGTGGTGCAGATCTGGTTTTATCAATAAATCAGACTTTATTTTTATTTTTAGCCATCCCGCTGTCAGCTACAAGTTGTATCACGTTTATTTATAGACCGCTTTTGAAAACTATAAATGTTGACTAAGTACAACACAGATATATAGAAAACCACATGAACTTTCAGTACGAGCAGGACGGTTTAAGTATTGCCAGCCGCATTACAGCCGTAACTTCATGAATCAAAATTTGTTCTATCCATGGACAGTCTGTGAGAAAAAGTGTGAATGGCTCGTAAAGGCCAACCGAACAGGAACCCCAACAATAAGAAATTTTAGGATTTTGGCACGGTTTATTGCTTTTGGAAACAACCTTGATGGCACTGCCCCTGGAACCCAGCAATCCTCTGGGTGAGGAGACTGGCCTGTGTGTTAAGACTGAGTCTGTGTGTTAATGTGTACAGATGTCTCTGTGTACTAGTTGACTTGGCTGCAGACATAAAGAGGAGAACTTCAAACAAATTAACGCTTCCTTGAGGAATAACAAATGTAATACCTAGCCCGTAAAACTTGCTCTGAAGCATGACTTGATTCACAAACAGCAAACTCACGTGTAACTTATTTTTATAAAGAATAATGCAACTTCACATGATCACAATGTGCGTCGTTTATGTAAATTATTTATGACATTTATAAAACATTATTTAATCGGACAGATTACTTCATTGCCAAACTCTTTCACGGTCTCCTCCGTATAAAGTTGCCTTTGAAAAGGCGCGCGCATGTTGTGCTCAGGGGAGAATTGTATATAAAGCAATCCAATTAACTTTTTTAAATTGCGTCCAATCTGGAATAAATTAATTGCTATAAACCTAATTGTGTGAAAAAATGTGTGCAAATACATTAACCCCCTCTTACCTGCCGTCTGCGAAGGGTGTTACGTCCAGCCATTCGCCCATTTCGTTTTTTACGCAGGGCACGTTAGGGTAAGGGGGACGGGTCAGCATCCCGCCCGGGTACCACTGTTCGGGCGGAGGTCGCTCCCGCGGAACCAGAGCCCCGCTTCGCCCGTACTCGTAGGGGTTACAGATAAAAGGTGCTTCGTGGCCAGTAGCGTATGGGTCCCTCTGCTTGGGAGGCCCATATTGCCCGTTGCCGTTCTCAGGGTACCTATGCTGGTACGCCCAGGTCTCGTTCAGTTCACGGGGCATCATCTCGGCTTTTATTTTGACGTTGTACAGATTCACGTAATCGGAGTATCTGTCCTCCGCGGGACCCGCAAACTCAGCGGACATAGACGCGGGCTTTGCAAAGCTCCGACTCGGCCCGTTATTGAGTTCTGTGTGCATTGACTCCGGGTGGACGAAATGGGCCATGTTCGCGGGCAACAGTTGTTCAAACTGGCACGAAGCCGCTCGTGATGCGTCCATATCCGGTGCTGCCGTCGCCGATGTACCTTCTGATCTCAGGTTGGCAATGTCCCCGGACAGGCTGCCGAACTCGTGCACCTCCTGTACGTCCGCTGTTAAGTGCGTAAGAGATGAGTTGCTGCACGGCAAGGTCGTCCCCTCACCTGATAGCTGCTCCAGGTTGCCACTTTTGAACATCCCGAGCACTTTGTCGCTCCCTTGCAGCTCTGCAACTCTGTCTCGTCCCGCCGCGAGAGCGTACCTTCTGCCTTTACCTCCTGCCTCCCGTTCGCTCACTGAACAGTCTAGCAAAGGCATTCCATACAAATAGATTTCTTCACCACTACTTTCAGCGGTCAGGGGCGGTGGCGAAGCGTGGTACGGTCCCACCTCGCCCAGTTCGCTGGACTCCATGGCTAAGCCCAAAGACACGGACACGGCTTTGCACAGCTCTCGCGCTGTCTCAGAGATGGTGCTGCTGCTGCTGCTGCACGCGCGACTACTCGCCACACTTGCGTCACGGCTCGAGCCCAACTCGCGCGTGTGAACTTCAGCAGCGACGCCGCTTTTCTGTCCGGTGTCAGCGCCCTGACGCGACCCCGTGCAACTGCCGCCGCTTTCGGTGGCGTCCTTGCGGGCCGAGCCGCCAGATGACACATACGAGTCGCTTTTGCTTCCTGTCGAACTCTTGTTGAGAAAATGGATACGGCTTGTCTCAGCCTCCATCAGAGAAGTCGCACTCTCGCACTCTTTCCCGGGGCAGCATGAGCCCGTGCTGGGAGACAGCTTGCTTAAACGCATTTCCCTCAGCACCGTATCGTGCAGGCAGCCGCACTTCTTCGAGCTCGACATTTCCAAACTCTGCGCGACGGCGGCGTTGCTCGCTCGCACGACGCGAACGTTATGAAAAACGCTTTGGTAAGGTCCGTGAAAAACTGCGTCTGGGGACTCGCAAACCTCCCCTAACCCGAGCGTAACCTCCATGATCTATAAACAAACAGTCCAGACACTCCAGTACAAACAGGCTGTCGGGGTTTAAATGGGACTCACCGCAACAAGTTCATCGACCAAACCCTTTGTCTGCTTAAGTCTTGCCGTTTAAAAGTTCCAGTCAGACTGACACGAGGAGCTGCGCGGCGCAAGGCGGTGTAAGCAAAAAGAATAAAATGGCTATACAATCGCTGCCGCGTGGGAATAAACAGAGACGCATAGGCGGCTCTCAAGAAACGTCCAAAGAAAAGTTTTCTTCAAAGCAAACGAGATTTTCGGGGCGTCTGTTATTCAGAGACTGCAATTCTGACAGTCCGTTTAAAGGCTTTATTCACTCCCACCTCGTGCTAAAGTCATTCATGTACGCGCATTATCCATAAAAGAGCGAATGAAAGTAAGCCCGACCGGAGGTGGGAATTTCTCTCAGCCGCTCGAGTTGTTTTCCTTCTACACTGAGAATGCAGGATAAGATATTTCGCTTTCTGTTTCCATTGATCAGTCCGAGCCGAGGCGGCTGTTGCCACAGTACCCCGGGCGCATCATAACAACCTTTCCTTTTTAAGTACAATTGCAGCCCTTTCCTCTCGTGGCAGGTACTCTCCTGGGTTCAGTCGCAGGTAATGCGCGAAGAGCTTGCTGTGTCACGGTGTTATGCTGGGCTAAGCAGTAATTTTACGGAGGGTTCGCTCGGGAAAGTCCTTGAGCGCTTTAACTGTCAGGACTAAATAATACAGCCCGAGGAACGGGGCCAACAATACGGGTAAATAAGACTACACTGCATATGATCAGAGGATAACCACTCGACTTCATTTAATATCTTCACTTAGTAGAAATTTAAGTTCAAACGGACGTAAAAAAATCCGTGCTTTATGAAAGTCCACAGGCTGAGCCTCTGTTCTTCTGACCTGTCATTTATCAACATACTAAACATTAAATACAAATCGTGACTGTTAACTATACAAGACAAACAGCAAAATAAAATGTAAGCGAATTTTTTAAGAAATGAATATTTAACCTTGCAGAAATAAATGTCGTCTGTGAATTGACTGACAATTTAAAATAAAAAAATACTTTAAATACTGAGACCGATTTAATGCATGTGATTAAAAATATATAGACCATTTTATTAGTTCACAGGGTTTCAAATAAAATAATTCCTGATTGGAAAATCCCTTTTTTACTTTACATGGAGAGTTGGTAATTTTGAGTTGGGATGTAAAATTCGAGGATTATGCTGATTAAGGACAATTAAAGTATATGAGAGAGTCGAAATGTGCTGAAAATAAACACTGCATAAATAAATCCACAAAATCATCTTATTTCTGTTTGGTCTGTTTCTGGAGTTTTTCTTATGCACACACACACACACACTCGCGCGCACACAAGCACACGCACACACACACACACACACACACTGGTCTAACTTTTCCATAAGCAACAGACATTGAGAAAACATTTAGACAATAATTTATGATGCACGGCGGGCGGCTGAAGTGCCCAATGCATCAGAAATGAATGTCTAAATGTTTTCTCTCAACTCATTGGTTTCCCTCAAAGGCCATCATTGTTGTCATTTACTACTAAGGTATTAGTAACATATCATGTGATTTGAACAGTATTTGCAATCTGCACATTTATTGTAATATCAGAGGAGGATGGGCTTCCCCTCTGAACCTGGAGCCTCTCAAGGTTTTTCTCCCTTTGGAGTTTTTCCTTGTCTTGTTGCCCTTGGCTTGCTTCATGGGACATTAAAGCAACAGTTTACACAAAATAAAAGTTCAAAAACTTATGTCATTCAAAACCTTCATACTATGACTCTTTCTCCTGTGGAACACAAAATAAGATATTTTGAGAAATGTCTCAGTGGTTTTGTGCCCATACAGTGGAAGTCAGTGGGGGCCAATGTTTTTTTTAAATACTTTCCTTTGTATTCTGCAAAGGAAAAAAGTCCTACAGTTTTGGAACGACATATAAGCGTACAATATTTTTGTCTATTTTCACTGCTCAGTGAAAAAACATGCTATACAAATGAAATTGACTTAATATTATTGACCTTAAAGAACTATGACAAATTTTCGTAATATACCCTTTTACTCACAGTATATTACTGGCCCCTTATAGTGCGAGTATTAATGAAATGTGACAATCCAATCTGTCAAATCCAAGTTAAAGTAATCTAATCTAATGAGTCTCATAATCTAATGAGATAACAAGCATTAAGTTTTATTTCAACCATTAATTTCAATCTTTGACATGGCCTTACTCAGTCAGTATTAAAAATATCAAGATTATATTTTCACACCGTATTATGTTGGATGATTTTATGTAGAAAACAGTAAATCACAAAAAAATACTTTAGCTGTGTTTTCACAGGCAGTGTCACAAATGTCCTTAAAAATCGCACTGCAACCTAAAAGATTCAAGCAATACAAATGATACATGTAGACTGATTTACTTCCTGTTGGGTGTCTTAGACTGTGTGAACTAAACTCACTTTCAAAGTGTTTTACTGTACTTAAAGTCCCAGTGAAAAAAAATGACAATGCCTATTTTGTCATGAAATATTGCAGCGTTTATTGTAAATAGTTCATCATCATTCTCTTTTTAAAATTTGTGTGCACTTTAGTTAAAATCTGAAAATGCACTTCCTTCCTGTAATGACTATCCATCTTAAATGAGGTATGTTAGACGGCTTGGGCGGAGCATCTGTTAAAGTCCCAGTGAGATAAAAAAATGACAATGCCTGTTTTTTCATGAAATATTGCAGCATTTATTGTAAATGTGAGTCATTCTCTTTTTAAAATTCATGTGCCCTCATAATCTTTAGTTAAAATCTGAAAATGCACTTCCTTCCTGTAATAATTATTTTCAATGACTAAGACAACTTCCGGTTCACGGGGACTTTAACCCCTCCCCTTCAACTGTCAGTCTGCTGCCAGTTCCATTTCAAAATGCAACGGCTGTCTTTATACATCTAATCAAATCGCAGAGAAAGACAAAATCCACGCCCACTATTTTTCTCATTAGAAATGCCATTTCACTCGGAAATGCGTCAAAATACGGAAGTATCGCAACTACCGGTTCACATGGACTTTAATTAAAGTATACTATAATGTAAGTTGCAGTATGCAACACTGTAGCAGATCTACCAGAACCTCCTACGCCTTGGGCGAAGTCAGAAAACTAAAACCACAAATAAAAATGACTTTGCAAGAGAAAGTTTAAACGAAACACTTCATATAACCAGCGATCGTGCCATGTGAGCATTAAAAGAAAAGGGTATTAAATTGGCAGTGCTGAATTGTCGTGAACAGTGTCTGATTTAGATGAGGAATGCTGTCTCAAAGTGTCTGAGGTTTTTTCAGAATGAGTGGCTTATTCAGAATGAATTGGTGAGCGTATGTGGGAGGAGCCATGAGTGAGGGATGGAAGTTCAGAGGGCTGTTTGGTTTGGTTTTGTTTCGGCCAGGGATTGTTGAGATGATGAGAGAACGCTCAGTCACGTTGTTTACCAGGGAAGGCTGAACTGGTTTCGCTTTTCATATCTCATTATTGCATTTTTGTTCATTATTATGAACTAGCGTTCGCCACATCCTTCACTCACTCTGCCTGTTTCTCTCTTTTCCTTTTCTCTGTCACATTCATAGTGCACATGTGTGTGACTGGGAATGTGTGCGTGTGTAGCACCTGTTGCTTAGTAACTCAAATTCCACATATATTTAGAGCACTATGACAAAGTACGGCTTATTTAGGGGAAAAAACTACTATGGTAGTCAATGGTGCCCCAGAACCATTCAGTTTTCCATATTCTTTCAAATATCTTCTTTTGTGTTCAACAGAACAAATTATTTTATAGAGTACAACTTGAGGGTGATTAATTGGTGACAGAATTTTCATTTTTGGGTGAACAATCCAAAAGTTAGTTAACATGATTAGTTGATTTTAGGACACTATTTGTTTGTATTGTAATAGACAATACATTTACAGCCTAGATCTGTGACCAGGTTTGAAGGTGATATATTATACTAATATTAAGGCTAAATGTTGATATTTTGAGAGCTTTTAAATATTTATGAATAATCTTTATTTGAGCTATAGACTGACTACATTTTTAATGTGCATTACAGCAGCAACAACAAAAAATCTGTGTCTGCAGTGTTGATATAAATGCAATAACATGTTTTACCAAAACTCCATGTAGGAAAGATTTTTTTGCACTGCAACGTTAAAGAGTCACACCATGTAACTGAATGTGTCCATTAAAGCATCTATATATACAGTATAAAGCAGATTAAGGTTGTCATCCCTGGAGACCAGCAGAGCAACATTTACCTGTAAATATTCTGATAAATGAGACAGTCAGTTTCTCTCAGACACTCATATGCACCTGAGTAAACAGGGCATACGTTTCTCTACATAGAAACGCTTACATAAGTCTCTGTGATCAATCACATTTCCAAGACTTTTAGAAACTATTTTACATGTTGTGTCTGCAAATCGAGTTTCTGCTCTAAAAGCATGGGTTTGGTTGAAATGGCTCATGGTTTAAATACGATTTTTTATGACTTTCTGGTTGATCTTTCTCATGGCCGTCCTAAAGCGGCATAAGGGCAAAGAGGTGAAGTAAATGCTTCATGCCGCGTGTGAGCATTTAATAGGACACATGGGCACCATGTAAATGAAAATGTTAAATTAAGGCGTGGTTGCCAAAACAATTTAATGGCTTGTGGTTGAAAAAGCACAACTTTAAGATGATTGTGAGCAGCTGTTTGAACTACTCTCCCAACTAAAAACATCCAGACATCAAACACAAACTTACATATACCTAGCCACATTTAGAAAACTTCACAGATCTGTTTGAAACAGAGAGTGAATGAGAGACAGAGAAAAAAGACAACACAAAGGAAAAATGCATCCAAATGACAAGACTTCTAACAGTTTATGGAGTGAAAAACAAAAGATGTATGATACACAATCACCTCTGGGTCTCTCTAACTCCCCTCTCCCTCTTCCTGTAATGTCAAGTTTTCATTTACAAGCATCTCCATAGAAACATTTAGACATACCAATCCAATCCTGTAATTTTACCCCAAACAGAAGAGAGACAGAGAGAGTAAGAGCTGACAGAGAAACCAAAAAATGGAGAAGGAGCCTAAGCTTTAACAAGCTGCATAAATTTTATCATTGTCCATGGTGTCAACGCCATGCCAACAACTGAGAAATAACATCTGTCAGTGCAATGTGGTCTTCACTATCCAAGAGGATGGGTGTTTCATAATGCACATCTCTGTGTGGGATCTGCGTGTGGGTATTTACAAGGGCTAAAAAAATCACGGCCTTGTACTCGTTTTTCAATTATAAAATCGCTACTTAGGGAAGGTCTTAATTTTACTTGATCATATCACATATCACTCATCATTACCTTTCAAGTCAGCAGGCATTCTTTACATTTCTCCAGTGTGCCAGAGTGTGATCTGGATTTGATTCATACGTGTCTGGGGGAGCTCTTAGAGCTGGTGAGGTAAGTGATGGTTTATATGCAAGTTAATAGAACAAGCCCCTCCCACTCTTTCATCTCATGCCATTTGTTGTTGCTTGTTTGAGCACAACGGAGTTTCTGAGTAAGATGCCACAAATACACCTGTACATGTAGACTTTTTTCATATCTGCATGGGCGTTAATGTCTTTTTGCGCTTCTTCTCGTAGTTTACTGTTTTGAGGAAAACAATCTGAATTTCCACAAACCACTCACCTCACAAGCTTTGTTAACTTTTATAATACAGCTTTATGCTCATCGTTGTTTTTTTCCTACCGTTGATCTCATCCTAATAAAATGTACGATGTGTTGACCACATGTGCCTCGCTTTGACAAGTCAAACTTTTCAGTTAATAAAACATCCAGTCAGACTGCAATTTGGGTTACATAAGACCATTTAAAGGACAAAAGCACACATGCAGAACACTGGCAGTCGCCCAGTCAATTGATAGGTGATGTTTTTACAGCCTCAGCCTTGTTTTCAGATTTAATTACATGGGCTGATTTGGATATTTTGACAGACATGGTTTTCAACAGAAAAATATATGAGAATGGTGGGTGAAGGGCCATAACTAATAGTGTGAAATGTAGTGGGCATGCTACAGGGCCCACAGGTGCTTTAAGTATAGGGGTAGTTTTAACCCTTTCACGCATAAAAGTCACTACAGTGGAGATTTGTTTAAAGGGGTCATATGACACGGATAAAATGAATATTATCTTTTGTTTTAGATGTTATGCAATGTGTAGGCCTATACACGATTTAAGGTTAAAAAACGTGGTATTTTTCACACCGTGCATGTTTGTATCTCCTCTTTGCCCCGCCTCTCTGAAACGTGCAGATTTTTTACAAAGCTCATTGCTCTGAAAAGCGAGGTGTGCTATGAATGGCCAGTTAACCAGTGTGTAGTGATTGGTCGAATACTGCAAGCGTGTGATGGAAATGTAATGCCTCTTACCATATTTGGAACATCAGGTTCCAAAGCAATTGTACTGACGGTACACATTTGGGCGGTCTAAGTCAAATCATACCACGAAGTGACGTAGATTTGTGGGGGTGTGGTTACACGAGGCGTTTGAGGCCGGTCTGGGTGAGCATTCGCTTTTAGATAGAATGCATCTTTTGTTCTGACACTTTAATTTTTGCAATTTTACGTGTCTAATACATGGGCAACTTATAACACACCAAAGACACACAAGTATTCACACCCTATGACCCCTTTAAAAGTAATTTATTAGGGAGAATTCAATTCATGGGTTTTGAGGGCATGCTTGCACAGAAATCACTACAGGTTACACTAGTGTAGTGGTTCTCAACAAGGGGCCCCAGCTGACTTCTAAGGGGCCCTCAGGATGACTAGGCTAATAATTTAAAATAAAACATTAAAATGAGTATTAAAATACATAATTACAACTAAATACCAATATATTTATTTTTATATTATATAAACTTTTTTCCAGTTAATATCAAGCTCTGAAATATTTAACTGTTTAGTTTTTGTGAGCAGTGGGTGGGAGGGGGTAGGGTGCATCATTCTATACACTGTCACCTCTTTAGATATCTTTTCTGGGAAAATAAGTGGAAGAAAAGAAATTGAAAAATGTGTTTTTAAAAAAGTTTCTAATTTCTGTTTCCTAATAGAAATAAAAACACATAGGAAAAATCCTGACTCTGCTTGTGATAACTCATGTATGAAAGGGTTAATATTTCAGTCTGTGGCTCCCATCACCCTCTCCAAAAAATAGCTTCATTTTCTGCTCTGCTGCACCTCTTGAAACTAACAAAAGTAGAGTTGGCATGATCACTTGTCAAAAATAAATAAATAAATAAAATCTGTTTTGTTGTTATTATTAAAAAAAAAAAAAATGTAATTAAAACTTCAAGACCCGGTTTCACAGACACGGCTTAGCTTAAACCAGGACTATGCCTCAGTTGAATTAAGATATTTATGTCGCTTTTATAAAAATGCCTAGAAGAATACATTACTGGTGTGCATCTCGAGACAAACCAATGGCACTAATATATTTTAAGATATTTTTGGGCAAGTTAAATTCAGTTAAGACAGGGCAAACATTAATTTTAGTCTGGGACTAGCCTTGTCTGTGAAACCGGGCCAAAATGTATTATAGGCTACTAAAAATAAGAAACTTCCAACATAACTAAGTCTTAAGCGTAGCTACAATAGATTTCCATGACCAAAAACTAAATAAAATAAATGAAGAATGGCCACAAATAAATAACCTTTTCATTTAAAGTATATTAATATTTACCACCCGTCTGTGTTAAACTTGAAAATGTCATGGTCGGTTATCCTTATGCCCTAAAATACTACAGCTAAAATAACTAAATGTTTTATTGTGTGATGATGTGTTATTTCAAAAGGATTTGAGGTTCATATACAGTCCTAGGTAATGGTTTTCATCCAAAGCAACTCAGCAGGGTCAGTCTGAGGATGCGCAGTGGTCATAGAGAAGGTCTCTATTTCAACCCCTCCCCACAAATCTCCAACATATCTGAGGTTCAAATGTGAATATGACCTGTTTCCGAGAAAGGAACACGAGTATATGAACTCTGAGGTTGACAGTAAGGTTTTATATGACCATATTGGGGTTTATTTGTCTGCACAAGCTTTTATATGACAGCATACAAGGTTTTATAGTAGACGAACTTTTGTTGAACATAAGTGTTTTTGACATTTATGAGACGTTACAGGATGTTACCGTAAATTGTAAAATGCTCAAATTGTGTACCAATGACCCACATATTCAGGAAATCTCAAATTATTCTCATCCCCTACTGTGTGTGTCCTGCCTTATTTTATTTACAATAAAAATATTTACAATATTGCAATCTAAATCATTCTGTTACACAGGGATATGTTACAGTTAAACTGGGTTATATTTGGTTATGTTTCATGTTATGTGTCATTTACCCATTGTATGATGTTTATTGTTGCTGTTATGGCCATTAACAATTTATGTAAATATATAAGTAAAGTAAAAAGGTAAATAAAAACACTAAAATTTAAATATTAAAATACATTGCACATTTACTTTATCCCAAATACAAGCAACATATAAAGCATATGCTTGATGTTTGTTATTTACATGTTCTGTGCTATCATAGAAAAAAATCTATGATTGGTGAACAACACATGTTTAAATTAATATAAAGTCTGAAGCTGAAAAAACATTGATCATATTATTTTCATAAAAATCATAAAAAAGCACACACACATGAACGCCACCCAAGAGTTAATATGCCATTAAGATTTATTTATTTACAGTAATACATACATTAAACTAAAATTTTAATTACAATTAAAATTAAACTTGATTTAAATAATTTTTTGTGCAATGTAAAATTTGTATATATTTTTCATATATTTTTGTATTCTGTATTTTGTTTCTATTTCTATTTTAAACCACACACTCATGCACAGTCCAATAAATACACGCTTGTGAAACCGCAATCTAGGTGTAACACTGTACTGTAGCCATTATGCAGCTATGAACCAGCAGTGAAGTAAACATCCAACACAACTTGTTCAGGTCAGAATCAGTGAATTGAATTGCTACAGAGAGCATGTCTGACCTAGAAATGTACAGGCACAGACACAAGATAATCCACAGCTCATTTAGCAGACTACAACCTCAGGGGACCAGGATCTCATCGAATGCAGTCAACAGCTAAGGTGAGTCAGCGAGCACTGCCGGTTTTATCATACCCACCCACCTCGTCTGTCAATCATAACTGATATCACTGCAAGTGGATCCTGACGGACAAGTGGTAATGCACATCTGACAAACTAAAAGAGGAAAATGCAGAGTTGCATCGCCAGATACAACAGCTGCCAGGTCTTACAGCCACGTTAAAGGAGATGAAGTGAGAGAATGCCGATTTGCAGTGACAAGCAAGCCAGCTTCTTGGGATTATCTCAGCACTTCAGGAGATGCACCAGCAGAACACAGTGCTTTATCACAGGCTGCGGCGCCTTAAAGTTAAAATTTAAGAGCCCCACCTGGACCAACAATTTCACCAGACCTTTCTCCTTAGTAGTGAATCCTCAGACCCCACAGCTATGCCGTCCAATCTGAGCCCCACAAGACTCCCATCACTTCCACTCGTACATACAGCTGTGAAAGATGAGTGTCCTGCATCAACTAAGCATATGAGGTGCATAAACATTTCCTTGCTATATGAACTTGCTACATTTTGCGTTATGGTGGAACAAATCCGAGATGCTTAATATGAAGGCAGCACCTAAAGTGATAGTTTACCCAAATTCTACCCAAAGTTACTAACATTCTTCCAAATATCTTTCTTTGTGTTCAGCATAACAACAAACTTTATACAGGTTTGGAACAAATTGAAGGCGAGTAAATGGTGACAGAATTTTCATTTTTGGGTGGAGTATCACTTTAAGTGTGCCATTGAACATTTACTGAAAATGTTTTTTTTTTACTCATCTCAATAATGATTATCATTTAACTAAGTGACCTTCTAAGCACCCCACACAATTTTACACAATTTAGTAATTTTGTGGCAGAATTTTGAAATCTATTTTATTGCATTTTGTGCAATTGGCAGACGCTTTTATCCAAAGTGACTTGCAATGCGTTTATCAGAATGTGAATTCAAATCCATGACCTGAGCACTGCCAACGCAAACCTCTACGATTTGAGCTACAGGAACTGGTTTAATGTGTTTTCTTTAAGGTCCTCTATTTTTTACTTTGTTTTGCTCATTATATTTATGCTGCTGGTGTAAGGCAATACCCTCGAGGCAGACTCCAGTTTTGTACGTTATGCTGATGTTTTTAGGGGCTCTTGTGCCGCTTTTCGTAGGTTTTCCTCTGTCAACACCAGGTGCGCAGAGATGTCCCTGTGGCCATATCAACTACTGTCATCAAGGATGAATTGCCTTACAAACTCAAACCATTTCTACTCTAATATGCACCTGTGACATTACCAATAGATGGCGTTCAGAATTATTACAAGAGTTCAATACCGTTGAGACTACCGTAGGATGTGTTTAGGTATCTCTCTCTCTCCAGGTGGTTGATGTTTTCTTATCTGAACTTTTCCTCAGTCTGGCTCAGCTCTACGGCCTTCATACTTGTAACTCCCACCAACACACACACACGCACATGCATAAATTCAGACAGACACACATGCCTTCATTTAGGGATGCAGTTTTACAAACGGCTTGCTTTGCATTACTTTTTTGTTATGCTGTGGTCTGCAGTTTGTCATCGAGACATCTATGTCTGGGCTACCTTCATAGAACAACATCTGTCTTGGACTCAAATATGAGGTTAGACGTCAAAACAAACTCACATGCACATTTTTAGAGGTCACAGCAAATCTACACTTCTGATTAGAATGCGTGTGAAGTGGAAGAAATAGGGGCAAAGATAAAATTCAGGGATGAAGTGATCACACAAACCGCACTCTTATCCTTCAATAGTACTACTACTCATCACGAGGACTAAAAATCCAGAAGGCCCGGAACATGCCCAATGAGGCCCATAAAGAACATCAGTTCCCCCTTCCCCTTAATACAGAGGCCCCGGGACAGTGTTTCATTATTGTCCCAGCCAACAACAGCTCTGCTCTTTACAACTATGGCTAAACTCTAACTGGTGAATCTGTTCCATTAATATAACATCTTGTCGTTCTGAAATTTAAATTGCTTAAGATTAGTTAAAGGATATAGGATGCAGAACATCGTTCCTGACCTCTTCCAATTCAGACACAATAACCCTGACAAAATATAAAACTACTCTGTCATGCACTCTCTCCCACTTTCACTATCTTTTTTCTTCCTTTGCCAAAACCACTATGACTGCTGTGCAAGGCTACAACGCCTGCCCTCCCACGCACACTTACACACACATATCCTGTATTTATCTCTATGGTACATTCACCTTGCAAATCGCTCTCAGGAAATGCAGTTAGCCTTTCATCATTCACATACACACACAAACATCTACAAAAAAACGTTTCACTTCAGCTTAACAGTTTCCCAGTTGTGCATTTGTGTGTGATGATTGTAGAAAAAATTATACCTTGTCTCGCTTCTTCATTGGGTTAATAGTACACATTCCATGCGGTGCCACTTTTTCACCCCTTTACAGAGCCTGTTACTGCAGCTTTTAACCGAAGGTAATGTGGCCTTACAATATGTTCATGCAATATAATGTGAAGAGCTGCAAATTAATATTATTAAATGAACGGGTTGTTATGCAATTTCAATCCTCTAATATTATGTAAGGTCATTGGACTCTATTTCAAAGGTCAATAGGGAGACTCATTATCGCCACCTTGCGTTGATATGAAGGTTGATGCACACGAAAATTTTAATTTAGGGAAGATTGTTGTTGTATCGCCCCTTTGGTTTTATCGTATACACGCGTCTTGACCGAAGTTAACTTCCTACATTTGTAGTAACAATGTTTTGGTGGATTGTTTTCCATTTGTAGCCAGGGGCGGTCCTAGACCATTTGGTGCCCTAGGCGAGCTTGACTGATGGCGCCCCTTCCCCACGAGAAAAGAACTCAAGTCTAAAGAATTGCACATTTATTTAAACAATGATAATACAAACAATATAACAATATGTGCAAAAGAATAAACCTATTCAATAATAAATATACAAAAAATAAACTTAACTTTAACTTTAACAGTAGTGCAACATCTGAGAACAAAAAGTGCACACTAAAGAATCAAAACAAAAAATTAAACTAACAATAAAACATTGTGTGCAAAATTAGATACTGTAAAATGTGATTCATATAACCTATTAATCAAAATAGCTTTTGCCGTTTCATTTTCCGTAGCTGTAACCCGTCGACACACAGCCGAGCCGACCGACCGACTGCGCATCAGTGTGTGCGCTAGCATGTTGTGACCGCTAATTGACAGCTAAAGGTCACGTCAGAATTATCATTTCTTTTACTTAAGTTTAATTTATTTTTTATGTCAAAGTATTGTTGTAGATAGAGGGATGGCAAAAACTGTTGAAAAAAATAAATAGACATTATAATTTTAATTATAATTTTTTTTTCTCGCCCCATATTTGGCGCCCCTCACTAGATTGCGCCCTAGGCAAGTGCCTATGTCGCCTGTAGGAAGGACAGCCACTGTTTCTAGCCGGCACTCACTAAATCCTTGGTGTTTCGAGTCAGACGTGATCACCCAAACGTGTTTTTTCGTCAATTTTAACAATCATGGGTAGTTTAGATGGTTACAGTAAGGTTAGGGTTAGGGTGTGGGTTAGGGTAAAGGTTTCGTAAGACTTGAAACACCAAAGATTTAGTCAAAACCAACAAGCCACGCCCACGGATCTGACTCTAAACACCAAGAATTAAGTGAGTGCCGTTTGTAGCCCTTATCATAGCTTTTCAACAAATATCACAGTTAAAAGGGATACTCCACCCAAAAATGTAAATTCTGTCATGAATTTCTTCCAAACCCGTACGAATATCTTTGTTATGTTAAACACAAAGTAAGATAGGCTATTTGGAAAAATGTTAGCAGTCATTTCTGGGACATCATTGACTACCATAGTAGGAAATTTTAAGTAGTCAAAGGTGCCCTAGAACCGTTTGCTTCCCTAAATTCTTCAAAATATCAAATTTTGTGTTCAACAAAGAAAAAAATAATTGTATGGTACTATGGTAGTCAATGATGTCCCAGAAATGTCAATTGCTATTTTTTTCTCAAATATCTTTGTTTATCCGAACAAAGCAATTTATACAGGTTTGTAACAATTTAAGGGAGAGTAAATGATTAGATAATTTTCATTTTTGGGTCGAGTATCCCTTTAAACCTGTGGTTACAATGGTTTTGGTAAAAAATACCAAATACCTTTCTGTCACTGTATCGCCCTCAGTAGGCGACAGATCATTTAAAAACAAGACAAGCCAGCAGATATAGACTTACGTCTTGGTAGCATAACAAGAGCAATCCATTGAGAAAAATGTTTTGAGAGAAAAGCCGACTCGATTTGACAAGAGCTCGATTCAACAGCAAAGAAACACATTTTCACAAAAATCGCGTTTAAACTGTGTCTGCCTGTAAACAGGCACCAGAGGTCACACATCACGTTAGCTCCGTCACAGCAGCGCGCAACATGTCAGGGCATGTCTGTGTCCCTCAGCGTAGTGCACCCTCCGCTACACCGGGCAAACATGCCAGTGGCGTGAGAACCGTTAACAAATTTAAACACAAGCTGAGTTGGACAGTACTTATCCAAAGGCACGGGAGACGCTTACTTTAATGGGACAGGGATTGAACTGATTGGTGAGAGCTGGCCCTGTTGTAATGTAAGTGTTGATGATGTTGCTGTCCCTGATACATGACTTTACAAATACGAGGCGATTCATGATGTAGGAGGCTATTAAATTCAACGTGCGCCGGTGTGTAATCTTAACAACGCGCCCTATTTCGCTCATATTGAGCACCCCACCTGGATTTTATACCGGGGGAAGATTATTCCCAATAGAATGTTTAACGGGGATATATTTGTATCCGATTGAACCTAAATGTTCTCCATGCGCCGAAACGCTACCTCTTCTGCTCGCTCTTTTGATCTGTTTCTCTGTGTTCTGTAAGTTTCAGAATGAATTGGAGCGAACATTCATCTTTATAATTTAAACGAACGTAAAGCGAACTTTCTTTCTTTCTTTTAGATATGGAATGGATTGCTCAGCAGATGAGTACTATTACAGCGGACAATGCCACAAGTGCCTGCGGTGTCCACCTGGTCAAGAACTGAAAGAGGTGTTTATGATTATTGTGACTTAATTGCGAAGCTTGATGGCTGTGTGAGGAAAGCAACAGCTACACTGTAATATGCATAGTGTACTGTTTTTTAATCTTTGAAGATAAACTATAGACAAAACCTGCCAGGTTGTCAGGTTAGATACTGTTAAATATTTCCAAACAGCTGTCAATTATTTATATGACGTTTAATCATTCCTAAGTAAAGTTTCCAGGTCAATTCATAGAACAGTGGTTCTCAAACTTTTTCATTGGACGGCTCCCTTTGTTTAGAGTGCATTGCTTTGCGGCCCCCCAAATACAGACTTTAATCCTAAACTTAAAATTTTAATTAAACAAAAAAAATCAGATATACAATGCCGGAACATTAATTCTTTTGGTTGGTGGTCTTATTTTTCTAATGTTTGATTGCCTAAAATGTATGATAAATACATTTTGTATGATTCTAAATTTCATAAAATGCCACAAATTGTGTAACCACCTGGATCCATCTTGGGGCCCCCAGTTTGAGAACCACTGTCATAGAACTAAGCTTTGATAATGAAACATTTTGCATGTGAAACTCATGGGACTTAAGTGTTCAGCATTGTTTGGAGTAAAACATTTTAAACTGATTTGATTTGTGGTTTAGTAGCCCGGAAAAAAAAAGAAAATGCAGCATATAAATAAAAAAATTATTTGGTTCAACAGTATTTCTGATGTCATACATTACCAACAGAAGGTTCATAAAAATGAAAATGAGCAGTTTTCCTCTATTTCCTCTTTTTTTTAGATTAAAAATGAAAAGGTTTCCATTAGGTCTGTTTTACGTTGCTTTCATTAAGTGTATTTAAAAGTGTGTCATTGCACCAAAGTCATGTTTGTTGCCAGATTAATACCCAGTAAATGCAGATTTTACAGTATTCTTTAAAAAAAAACACTGTGAAATGCATTAAAGAAAAAAGGCATCAAGTTTAACTCGTGCATCATGACACCTGTGGATGTCTAAAATCTAACATGATTGACCAAAGAAAGACCCAATTAGTTGGACTTGTAAACATGCTGTCATATCACATCTCTGCCACCAGAGGCATGTGCATGACCTTAAATGACTTACAGTCAGGTTTGAAAAGCCGTGTACTAAGACGGTGTCTGACCCAACCTATGAACTTATCACCTTACCGAGTATGTTTTTGTGGGCTTTTAGGACTGCGGTTATGGTGTAGGTGTGTCCGCAGTTTGCGGCGTATGCGATGCTCGCTGGTTCAAGGAGGACTGGGGTTCCCATCCCTGCGCCTTCTGCCAGAACTGCCGTCGGCTCAACAGATATCAAATCAAACGCTGCACACACACAGACAATGCAGTGTGTGGAAACTGCCTACCTGGGTGAGACTCATTCACACAGATGCAAACAAAACAACCTTAATAGAACCTGATATGCAGAGCTTACATCATACATTAATTGGGGCCAACCCACGCACAAAACATAGCGTGCACCTCCCTGATACACACACCCAGATAAATATACACTCACAAATTCGTGTTTGGGATTTCAAATCAAATCCTGTGTTCCCTTGTTGTCATTTGAAGGTTTTACAGCAAAATGCGATTGGATGGATTAGAAGATTTGGAATGCCTTCCGTGTGGCCCCGCCCCCTTCAGAAATGTACAGTGTAGCAGTAAGTAGCACAATAAATGCTCACAAGCTCTCGCTTTCAACATGCACACGTGGTCCATATGTTTCCATCAAACTTCTTTTTTGTTTTCCCTCGTGTTCTCATCCTCTCAACCCTGATTGTACTCTCTTCACTCCTGCACGCTCCCATTCTCATCACCTCTCTTGTGCTCTTAACTCCGCTTCAGCATTAATACTCCCTCTTTTTCTCTGTGTTTTATCTCTCCTCTCTTTATTCTGTCAATGTGATTACGGTGAGGTAAGAAGGGAGATACTTATCCAGCTTGGATCAGTCAATGCCCTCGGAAAGTTCTCAGCATGGACTGAGGGTCTGATCCTCACTGAACCCACGCCGTCATGCATTGACAGAGGTCTTTTAGCATTCTGCTGATCAGACACACTGCCAGCAACAGGAAGAGGGATACGTTCAGAAAGAGAGAGAGTGAAAGGGGACAAAATGAGGCAGCTGCAGTTGTTTTGTAAGAATCAGTGAGTTATGATTCTGGGCTTGTCAGTTGTTGATGTGTGTAGGATTCAGGTTGATTGTGTCTTAAATGTGGACTACATTTCTTCCCAACTTACTTAGACACTCCCCCTCTTTCAATAGCCTTTTGTGTTCAGCAGAACAAATACATGTATTAGGGATGCACCGAAACGAAAATTCTTGGCCGAAGCCGAACATGATGTGAAACACTTAATAATACCGAACACCGAACATGGTTTTTTGCATTTCTTCTATTTATTAAGCCATTTTTTTCACTATTGCACAAACTGAATAGTCAAAATGTGCTTTTTAAAATTTGTCTTGCTTTTCAATAAAATACAATACAACTTAATATAAAATTGAGCAAAACAAAGTAAATTCAAACAAAAAATTGAGCCCTCTCCCTTCATGAATAGCCTATATTAATAAGCCTATAACTGACTGCTAAAAGAATGTAATGTAAGTTACTCTGCACCCCTACAACAAAACACTTCATTAAAAACTGTCATTCAACCTTAGGCCTATAAGCTAAAAATATGAATAAACTAAAACTGTTGGATTATTATAGGCTATATTGCAAAATGATTTGAGAAAAAAAAACATCCAATGCAAGCAATTCTGACTGATGCTGACTGACAACCATATCAGTTCACGTCTCTCCTCCAAACTCCGCCCACAAAAGTTGACTTTTCTCTCAGAAGGTGCGCTTGTGGCCGGGATGCACAGAACATACTTTGACAGGTTGTTTAGTACAGGGAACTGTGTGCACGCGACCACTGTATGATGTCAAAGGATGTCGCGAGCGGCAGGGCTACTGTCAGACAGCCCGCTTCCGTCTGAAGTAAAGTTACCTACCGTTAAAGACGCTTTCATTCGGAAATTACTCCCGTGCGGCAAGTCCCGTGCTGTGTCTTTCTCTGACACTTTAAAATGTTCCACACACACACTGCCAAAATGTTTGCGGCAGTAATAAAACGCACGTGTGTCTCTCTCTCTCTCTTTCTGCGCTGGTTTCTGCTTGATCGTATCCCGAGTCATACCGAACATGCGTTTTTTGCAATTTTCGGTGGCCGAACATTCGGTGCATCCCTAAAATGTATACAGGTTTCGAACAACCTGAGGGTGAGTAAATGATGACAGAATTTTTATTTTTAGGTGAAATATCCCTTTAAGCAACGCACAGTGCTTTTAAGTGATGTCTAACCTTGGTCAGTTGACGTCTTCGCTTTTTATTCAAATGCATTAATAAAGATGTATTGAAAATTTTGTCTTCATTTAGCATAGTTGTACTTGAGGTATAAACTGAAGCTCAGCTTTGAGAAGAATTTAAGGAGGCATGGCAAAAAATTACTCTCAGCACATGTGCAAAGTTTATAAAGATATAGCCCAAGAGAATGGCTACAAAATACTGCTGCGCAAGAGGATCAACAATATTAATGACAGTAAAAATCGTAGTCAGTGTTTGCTTTATTTCCAGTGAGCCTTTGGTTTTTCTGTGCCTTTTTTGTATATTTCATTAAAAACTTGCATTCCCTGATACTCCGTAGTTAGTTTTTGTGCCAAATAATTTTGTCCAATAAACGCCTTAAAGGTTGAAAAGTGTTTTGTCCATTTTGTACCATTCACCTCATATGTTTGCTTTAATCGAACCTGAGGGAGCATTAAAAACAAGTACTGTGCAAATATACCCCAGGACATCACTTTTGGCCACTACTGTATACGTTTTATCAGTTTGTGTGTTCCCTGGAAATCGAACCTGTGACCTCTGCACTTCAATCGCAGTGCTCCATCAAGTGAGCTACAGGAACATAATAGGAGGTTTTCTTCCTTTAAGTTGGTTCTGCTGGTATGTGTGAGTTCTAATAGATTCTGCTGTTCTTCAGGAGGGGAAGGTGTGGCAAAAGTCCAGACTTCAGAAGCTCCTGTCCGAAATGCTTCCTCCATAGTGACTTCTTGTGCAGCAACAGCCGTCCTAACAACCTTCCTGTTTGCCATCGTGTGTGTCACGTACCACACACGCGCTTCACTTAGGAAAACATGTAAACGTATGAACACACATGCTTACAAATATGTAAAAATATCATAGTTCACCCAAAAAATGATCATTTATTCATCCTCTTGTCATTTCAAACCTGTATGACTTTATTTCTTCCGCAGAACACAAAAGAATATATTTTGCAGAATGTTGGTAACCGGACAACGCCGGCACCCATTAACTCCTATTGTATGGCCACAAAACCAATGCAAGTGAATGGGTGCCAGTTAAGAACATTCTTCAAAATATCTTATTTTGTGTTCTGCGGAAGAAAGAAAGTCATACAGGTTTGAAATGACGTGAGGGTGAGAAAATGAGGAAAGAATTTTTATTTTTGGGTGAACTTTCACTTTAAAACGTACACAAATACATATCAAGCTTATTTATAATTTTATACCTTTCGTTCAACTTTTCACAGGCTGTATATCACGAGTTGGCACCCGTCAGCATGACTGTGAAGCAGCCTCCATTCCCATGACTGCAGTACACACAGTGATGCAGGAGGCAGATGTGGACAGATCAGGTGAGAGCGTATATGACAGGCTGTGTATTTGATTACAGCCAATGTGATGTGCAAACGTTTGTCTGCGACCTCTCATTAAACACCACTTTACCAAACATCACTTTCAGAAAAGAAATCCAAGCATCTATTTTAGTTAAACCTCTCAGCATATGCGAACAATATGGTGTCTCTTGTAGGGGTCCAGTGCATGCTGACCAGTAGTGTTAGTAATCATGCAAAAGAAACAGTAAAAACTTAAAGGGATAGTTCACCCAAAAATGAAAATTCTGTCATTTACTTACCCTCACGTTGTTCCAAGACTGTATAAATTATTAAATTCAGTTTTATTTATATAGCGCTTTTCACAGTGTTTCGTTGTTTCAAAGCAGCTTTACAGGAAGAAAGACAAAAATAATCAAAAGTTAGTATTAGTATTAAAATAACAAGGGTTCATCTTTGCTCTTCATTGTTGACTGAGATTGTCTGGGTGGAGCTGGGATGATCAGTTAAAGGGGACATTTCATGACAATCTGACTTTTTCATTGTTTAAGTGCTATAATCGGGTGTCTGGTGCATCTACCAACTCAGAAAACGTGAAAAATGACAATCCAGTAACTTTGTTTACGTGAGCCTATCTCTGCAAGCCTGTGAGAAAATGAGCCGTTCAGATTTCGCTCGCTTTCTGACGTAGGTAGTCGTTCTTATTATGATATGTGAATTAGTTCCGACACCATGGCAAAAGTAAGCAAAGCATGCTAAGTGTTCTGTTGTTGGCTGCACAGAGCAGCAGAGAACACTGTTCCCAGCCTGACAGGAGAGCAATGGATTTATTTTGTTTTCAATGTAAATCCACCAGACTGAACGAGGCAAAGCTGCAAATAAAGACATTGTAAGTACCGTTATTTTTTAAGTAAGACCTAGGGCAACGTAAAAGTAGGTAAAACGTCATTGTGAAACGTTTGTCCATTCACGCAAAGAAAGCAATGTTTGTAAACATTGTAAACAAGGCTTGTAAACACGCAACGGGATTGTCCTGTGTAACATTACTTTCACTTAGAGAAAACGCGATGCGTTTGTCTTGAGTATCTTCACTTATAGAAAGCAGTGTGTATGGTCTGTAAACACGCGATGCGTTTGTCTTGAGTATCTTCACTTATAGAAAGCAGTGTGTATGGTCTGTAAACACGCGATGGGTCTGTCATGGGTACTTTCACTTATAGAAAGTAGTGTTACGGATTGTAAATACGCGACTGGTTTGTCATGTGTGATTTCGCATGTAGAAAACATGACGCCTTTGTTAGGAGTCTGTTCGCTTATAGAAAACAATGTGTTTGGTGTTTAAAGACGGAAACAGCGTTTCTCATTCACTTTATGTGACCCTTCTTTTGTTGATGGAAGCACAGGCTCACAGCCTGCCACTGGCTGCGTTATCTGTTGAAAAGGGGGTGGAGACTATATTCAGAAATGGTGCGTGATGATGAGATGTCCCTTGCAGCATCGGAGGGTGACTTACTGGCATCTGACTCCGACGATTCCTCAGAGCTCCCTCCCTCGGGGGGTCGAGCCCAGGAAGAAGCGGACGTCAAAATGTCAGCCATGCCTTCCCGGGCCGCCGGCATTGGGTTGCAGTGCACCGCACTGCCTCTCCCAACGCTCGCTGCTGGATACATGGTACCTTGGGCGCCCCCAGTGCCGTGTTTTCCCTGAAGTGCATGAGGAACTTAGTAAGACCGGGAACGCCCCCTTTCAGCGCGTCCACGTCAAACTAGTTCCATCGCCCTTTCTTTCCTCGATGGTGGGGCAGCTAGAGGATACGTCGATGTCCCCCAGGGGCTCGATCTAGACTCCCGTCCAAAGCATGTAGGTTTTTTCTGCATCTTAGGTGTCGAGAGCTTACTCTCTCTCCTCTCTCCATGTTATGGCCATCCTGCAGGTCCATCAGGCCAAGGCATTGAGAGAGCTCCACGAGGGTAAGACCGACCCAGCGTGCAGGAATTCTGTGCCGTCACCGACCTCACTCTACGGGCGACCAAGGTGACCGCGCAGGCCCTGGGTCGGGCGATGTCCACACACAGGAGAGACACCTCTGGCTGAACCTAGCACGGATGAGTAATGCCGAGAAAGTCCGCTTTCTCGACGCACCCATCTCACAGGGGGGGGGCTGTTTGGAGATACTGTCGAGCCGCAGTTCTCGACAGTAAAGAAGCAGACAGAGGATATCAAGCATATCCTCCCCCGCCGCGATTCGGCCGCCCTCTGGCCTTCGAGATCCCGTGCACGCCTCTCTGCCGACGCACCCTAACCCCTTGGTCTTCAATGACCTTTCTACGGACGGGGGTCCCTCTCGGGCAGGTCACGAGGCACGTCGTAGTGATGACAGGCGCCTCCTTGCAGGGTTGGGGTGCCGCCTCTGACGGGCACGCAGTGTCGGGGCGATGGACGGGCCCCCTCCTGCTTGGGCATATCAACTGCCTAGAGTTGTTGGATGTGCTACCTGCACTGAAGGGGCTACATCCTCTTGTGCAGGACAAGCACGTGCTGGTCCGGTCGGACAGCACAACTGCCAGGGTGGCGTTCACTCACGGCAGCTAACACGACTCCTCCTGTGGAGTCTTCAGGTGA
This sequence comes from Triplophysa rosa, assembly GCF_024868665.1. Lineage (NCBI taxonomy): Eukaryota > Metazoa > Chordata > Actinopteri > Cypriniformes > Nemacheilidae > Triplophysa > Triplophysa rosa. The sequence goes on from NC_079891.1 coordinate 20,426,093, forward strand.
TCAGATCCCTGCGAGCCACACATATCCCAGGCGACCTGAACCAGACAGCCGATGCGCTCTCTCGTCAGTTGACACCTCGCGGAGAGTGGCGACTCCACACCCACGCAGTCCAATTCATTTGGGTACAGTTCGGGCGGGCTCAGGTAGACCTGTTCGCCTCCCTGGACACCACCCATTGCCCGCTAGGGTACTTCCCGTCTGAGGCCCCCCTCGGCACGGATGCTCTAGCACACAGCTGGCCGTGGGACAAGCGGAAGTACGCCTTCCCTCCAGTGAGCCTCATTGCACAGACCCTGTGCAAGGTCAGGGAAGATGAGCATCAAGTGTTACTAGTTGCGCTATACTGGCCCAACCGGACTTGGTTCTTGGAGTTAATGCTCTTGACGACAGCTCCCCCTGGCTGATTCCCCTGATGTAGAACCTGCTTTCCCAGTGGAAGGGCACGTTATGGCATCCCAGGCCAGACCTCTGGAACCTCCATGTCTGGCCCCTGGACGGGACGAGGAGATCCTGATTGGCCTACCCCCTGCGGCGGTTAAGACCTTCACTCAGGCTAGGGCCCTGGCCACTAGGCAGCTATACGCCTGTAAGTGGTGCCTTTTCTCATCCTGGTGCTCTTCTCGAAGAGAAGACCCGCTGAGTTGCTCGATCGGGAACGTGCTGTCCTTCCAGAGACTCGAGAGTAATCTCTCCCCTTCCACACTGAACGTGTATGTAGCCGCCATTGCCGCTCATCACGACCCAGTTGCTGGTAAGTCTCTAGGACAGCACAACCTGATCATTTGGTTCCTAAGGGGCTTGGGAAGGCTACCGCCTCACCCGCGCTCCGTACCCTCTTGCGACCTTGATGCGGTCCTGGAGCCCCTCGGAGATTCTGCTCTTTCTCACCTCACGATGAAGACGGCTCTCCGGATGGCGCTCAAGAGGGTAGCGGACCTACAAGCATTCTCTGTGTCCACAGATTGCCTAGAACTCGGGCCCGGTGATTCTCACGCTATCCTGAGACCCCGGCCCGGCTACGTGCCCAAAGTTCCCACCACTCCCCCTAGACACCAGGTGGTGAACTTACAGGCGCTCCCCACCGGGAAAGAAGACCCAACCCCATCCGTGTTGTGTCCAGTACACGCATTGCACCTCTACTTGGACCACACGCAGAGCCGCAGGAGCTCTGAGCAGCTCTTTGTCTGTTTTGGAGATCAGCAGATGGGAAGGGCTGTCTCAAACAGAGATTGGTGCACTGGATCACGGACGCCGTCACTACGGCGTACCTGTCCTAAGATTGCCCGTGCCCACTGGCAGTGAGAGCTCACTCCACACGGAGTATAGCCTCCTTGTGGGCACTGACTCGAGGCGCCTCTCTGGCAGACATCTGCAGAGCTGCAGGTTGGGCTACACCCAACACCTTCGTGAGGTCCTACAGCCTCCGCGTAAAACCGGTATCAGCTCGAGGCTTGCAGGGCATCAAATAAGACCGGCGGCCGGTAGGGTGTACGCCTATGACAGTACCTTCCCCCCTTTTTTTCTAGGTGGGTCAGCTTACTAATTTAGCCTCTCTTCTTTCCCCACTGGGTGAAGAACAGGCACTCCATCCATCACTAAGCAAGCACCTCCTGCGGACAGGCTGGGCAGAGCAGCCCTGCCCCTTAGGCCTAGTACCAACTGAGTTATCCACAACATAGCTCTAACCGGACCTAGTGCTACTGGACGTTGTAACTCCCCCATCGGGCGGTTCCAGCTGATGTATCCTCATGATTGGTTCCCACCTTGGCAACCCATGACCTTCCCTAGGTGGACCTCCACCTTGCGGTTAACTCCTTCAGTTTGCACATTTCTCTCATGACTTCTCCCTTATATGGCGAGACCATGTTGTTATCTCCACTAAACTCCTCCCTAAGGTAGGAAGTGGTCTCTGTAGCGCATCCCCCATTTGAGGAAGTAGCGCTTACCCAGTGGCCTTACGGTACCGGGCGGCTTCTCGCTGTTAGAGAAACAAGGCTGCCGCCTGTGAGGGCCGAAGGCAGGGGCCTTCCCACCTTTCAAGAAAAGCTCTGGGACCCCCTACCTACCCACTGGTAGGTTACAATTTCGCGGTAGCGCTCACGGCCAGGCCAGTCACCGTCGCTTCGCTAGAGATTGTGACAGGGCACAGCGTTGTGGCGTTTTCCATAGGAACCCCATTTGTCGGCTCGACACAACGTCGAGAGACTGACAGAAAGGGAACGTCTTGGTTACACTCTCCCAATTTAAATCTAGATTTAAAATACATCTTTTCAGCAAAGCATACATATGAGGCATACCAGTATTATCGTCTTGGTTACGGATGTAACCTCAGTTCCCTGATGGAGGGAACGAGATGTTGTGTCCTTTATGCCACAACACGTGCTGCCCGCTGCAGCAGTCGCGTGAGGTTCTCAGGCTCCTCAGAACAAAGGTGAATGAATGCAGCATGCCGTCTCCCTTTTATACCCGGATATCCGGGGGCGGAGTCATGCAAATTTCATTCGCCAATTTCATTGGCCTTTTCTAAAGAAGTCGGAAGCGATAGGTTCTCAAGGACAAACCCCATCTGTTGGCTCGACACAACGTCTCATTCCCTCCATCAGGGAATTGAGGTTACATCCGTAACCAAGACGATAATACTGGTATGCATCATATGTATGCTTTGCTGAAAAGATGTGTTTTAAATCTAGATTTAAATTGGGAGAGTGTGTCTGACCCTCGAATAGTATCAGGAAGGCTATTCCAGAGTTTAGGTGCTACATATGAGAAACCTCCTTTGGTGGATTTAGTTAATCTAGGTACTATCAGAAGTCTGTGGTTTTGTGATCGTAGAGAGGCGTGATGGGTTGTAGCATGATAGCTCTGTTAGATTTTAATGAAGTGATTAGAAGTACTTTATAGTCTATGAAGGCTGTTTTTGTGACATTTGAGATGTGATTTTTAAATGACAGGTTGCTGTCTAATGTAACGCCAAGGTCTTTAACTTTGACCGTTTTCAGATTGGACTCGTTTGCTGCGGTCCGAACTCGAGTGCGATTGTTCCCGGCGCCCCCCGCAGCATTGGTTTGGTTTCACACTCAATTTGATTCTGTCTGAACTGGTGCGTTTGCGTTCGTCTTACGTCATCAAAAATGTGCACGGCATGACAGAAAACAGAATACGATCAATCAATATATTGTGTTTTTATTAATGTGGTGCTATTATGCGCAGCAGAGTAAATTACATTTGGGTTTACTGTATGCGCGTTGCATGCAGACGGCTTTCTGCTGGTTGCAAACAGACTATTTTGAGGAAACTTTACCATTGACCTGCCGCTCTGATTCCACTCGCAACGCAGAAATACGTTGCAGGCTCATTCTTGCTCGAATCCAAGGTAAATCATCAACACTATCATCTCTTACATGTGTTTTATTGAAGGAAATACATCGTAACTAATCGGCTTAAACGCATGTGCAGGTCACTTTACTTCCTCATGAAGTGCGCACCCGGGTCCGCGTTGCTTTCATGTTCGTGCGAACCACGCCACAGTTCGAGAGCAACTGAACTCAGACCACCTCCTTCAGGTAGTCTTGGGTTCGATAGCCAGGTGCGCACCCGGGGTTTGCTTGACATCTTTCACATTAGCGATTTTTCATGCGAACCGTGCCCCTTTCCGAACTAAGCTTCAAGTGTGAAAGCCACCTATATTTGCTGAGGTAACAGTGCATCCTTCTATTTGCAAGTTGTAATCTGTAATATTCTTCTTACAGGTATTTAGTCTGATAAGTAATATCACTGCCTTATCTGAATTTAGCAGAAGAAATTTATTAGTCATCCAATGTTTTATGTCCTGAACGCACTCTTCCAGTTTTGTTAAAAAAATGATATAGAAGATATTTGGAAGAATGTTTGCATCCAAACAGTTCTGGGGCACCATTGACTAGTAGGAAAAAATCTACTATGGTTGTCAATGGTGCATCAAAACGGGTTTCTTTCCCACATTTTTGAAAATATCTTCTTTTGTGTTATTCACAACAATGAATTGTATACAGGTTAGGTCTGTGTGTAGGCCTATCTGTTAATAAATTGGATTTATGCCATATTAAACACACATCCATGCATTTACAATAGTTTGTGTCATCCTCAGGTTCTTGGCTGCCATTGGAGAACCCTCGCACACTTAAAACCATCACCTTTAATCCTCGCCCTTACGGACGCCAGGCTCAAGCAGGACTTGCGGCAGGAGTCATCTCACAGGCGACGGAATCACCTGATCTTTCTTCTTCAGACTCTGACCTCTCCAACCAGCATGTCATTCTTACCCTGGTAGGAGGACAGTCTACACCGGAGCCCTGCTGCGCTGCTGAACAGCGGACAGGCTGGGGGCTGCATGCTCCAGTAGAGTGCACTGAACTGGACCTTCAACACCTCTCCAATACCCCGGAGTTCCAGGCATTCAGGCCCTCAGGCATCATACACACAAATAGCCCTCTATGTCCGGGCTCGGATTCCACTGTGCCCTCTTTGCTGATGCTCTGGGACATAGAGCAGGAGAGAGGGAGGGAGCGTGGAAAAGGAGATTGTTAAAAGGACGGGAAGTCACTACTGACACTGACAGATGCAACATATATAATTATCACCACAAACTTGTTATCTATATGTGGAATTCATCTGGTAAGTTTAAAAATGTACAACCTTTGTGACTAGAAATGTATGTGTTGATACTCTTGTAGGTGCTGTCAGTGATGTGTCTGAGACGGCTTTCTGTGTGAAACTATGTGGAAAAAGGCAAACCTTTTGTTTTCTGTAGACAAGCTGAAATGATTCTTGTTTAGCCTTGTTTTAGACAATTTAGAAAGTTTCACATTTCATTCACATTTGATTGATAATTCAATCATTTCAGTGTTTTAATTGAAAAAAATAATGCATTAAAGGCTGATTGTAAGTCTTTAATGTTTTATAAAAAGGGCTGCAAATGGATTGTATCTTCCTGAAGTTCAAAACTGCCTATTTGAACAAAAAGGCGACTATCATTGCACATCAATGATGCGAGTCATATTTTGCATTGTTTGGTGAGTTTGAACGTGTCTACTACTTTCCACATTCTTACGAAGCTTCTATCAGCTCAAGAGACTTGTTTTTGCTTATCACTGGATTTATGGCTAACGCTACTTTTTGTACCTCAGCGACCACTTGTCAGTGTTTAGTCAAAACATGATTTAGTGTTTACTTTGACTTGTCCAAGATTGGTGGGTAGTGCTGTCAAAGCCAACCCAGAAGTCTATGCCACATTATTGTACCTGGGCATTTCTCTACTACTAAAGATCAACTAAACACGAATAAACTACTCATTTATCGTACATTAATGGAATAAATTTGAATGTAATGACATGTCTATAGAAAACGATGCTGGGGATGGGAATTTTGGCACAGAATAGCCATACCTATCACAGGTTGCTATGTGACCCTGCAATCCACTGTAAATAATGATCTGCTGCCTCGAGGCTTTAGGTTTTAGATGTGGCTGACTGGATTAGCAAAATTAGCTAGCTATCAAATGAATCAAGTCACAACATGCAATATCGAGGTTTGCTTTGAAGCTTCATCTCATTCTGCATTTACAGATTCCACGTTAATATCTTCTTTTTAATTTCTTTGTTGTAAACTGCAAATCTTCAAAAAAACAAGTTGCAGAAGTTTTTTAACTAGTTCTAAATTGAAATGTAATGTGTGTAGTATGTTTTAAGCTTCCTGTCATTGCTGAGGGGAAACTTTACTTTCACTTATGTTTATCATATGACAAGTGTGTACAGTATGCAAAAAATCAATTAGATATTCCAGTCTATTTTAATCTTATTGTGCGATGGCACAAAACTCGTGAATTATTTTGGCAATAGGACGGTGCACAGCTCCAGTGTCACATTGCCAAAATAATTTACACGTTTTCTGTAGTGTTAAATGCACAAAATATTTTTCTGAGGTCTCTAAGATTCAGTATTTTGACAGGCTTTAAGTTTCACAGTATTTATGCAATTGATATACAAAGCCACTGGTTCATGAGACGAGGTACATAACCACCAACATAAATAGCGCAGAAGACATTGTTTTCGATACTCTCCAAAACATAATTTCATCTCATAACAACCAAATCAAATAACAGCATGCGCAAACTTGTCGTTGAAGACATACATTACGATGCTTTGAAGAAGCAGTAATTAGCCTCAGGACTAGGACTTGGAGATGTATTGTAGATGCTAGTAGGAATTAAGACATCAAGCGTTACCGCATGGGCTGACGCCAGCACACCTTTAGCCAGCAAGTGTGTCTGTAAATACACGCAGATGTTTCTGAAGTGATTTTTGTGGAGAGATGCGGGTGGGATAACACAGACAGCACAAATGAAACAGTTACTGTATTACATAATCTGCAGAGAAACTGTCCAAAGGAACACATGTAGGGCCCTCAGAGTGGCACGGCATCAACCATCATTAGTAGGTGTTTGGTTTATTTCAATAAAAGTTCACACCAACTGGCTCTAAAGGCCTTCCAGAAAGACTATTTAAAAAAGACACACGCAGGACACTTTCCACAAGTTATTCTGTGAAACAATCCCATTGTTTACTTCATAGGCTTTGATCTTGAAACTGTTAACATAAATTAGATAAAATAATGCAACAAATAATCATTCAGATATCATATAACCACCTCTTTGTGCGGAAGAAAATCATTGTAATACATTTCCTCCCATTTCTCATTGTACTCTAGTAATGTTATAGTGAATTTCGAAACACTGCAGTCTGTCAGTCTTATTCTTCTAGTAGATTCAGAGTTGGCATTCAGGTTGCTGGGAATGGAGCATTGCAATGACCTCTTCAAAATGGACTGCATCCAAAAAGGCATTTAAAGCAATTGTTCCTCTCTTTTGCATCTTAGATAAATGTTGCTTTATCATTTGTGAAACTAATTTAAAAGCTTAATATTATAGCATTAATTTGGGACATTTTGTACTGTAAAAGGGTGCTCTTTTTGTACATTTTTGAATGTGTGTCACCACCCTCTTGTAGAAGTCTGCTTTGTTGTTTTATTTTGTTATGTTAATTGTTAAGTGATTATCATTGTGTTAAAAACAATGTGTTGAATGTAATATATTGTATATCAGAGTTTTATTTTTTTTAATGTTTTTCATCAGTGTTAAGTGTGGCATACTACTCTTGTATTTTAGCAAAACAATTTTTTTTACAGATTTTTGCTAAATAAATGCATAGTCTGTTCTTTTTCAAGAAAGTAAATCGTGAACAGTATTCTAGATTTAGGAAATGCAATGGTGCAATTGTTGTTTGTGTTCTGAAAAAGAAAATAAATGAAAATAAATAAGTTTGTGTTAATGTCACATTAATTTGTATTTTCATTGTGTTGATTTAGTTTGGATCAACACATTCAGGATAAATGTGTGTAGCTAATTGAATAAGCTAATGCATATTACATTTAGTAAAACAATTAACTATATAACATGATTTTTCCAGATTTCTAAAAAATAAAATGTCAGATCTTTTATACCAAGAGGATTTACTAAAAGGGCAACTCTTGCAAAAGATGTGATTGCCATCTACTGTTCATTTGTGATTATTGAAGGACTGTCTGTATTTAACTGCACATCCACAATCCATGTGTCATGTGATTTTTTTATTTGCACATCTATTCATATTTGACAAGATAAGGGATCCAGGATCAGCAAAATAATATACGGTATAATATAGCATTATAATGATATCTCCCATATACACATTTTGAAACGTAAATCTGTGATGTTAAAGGGACAGTTCACCCAAAAATGAAAATTATGTCATCATTTACTCACTCTCTTGTCATTTCAAACCTGTATGACTTTCTTTCTTCCGCAGAAAACAAAACAAGATATTTTGAAGAATGTTGTCAACTGGACCCGATTCACTTGCATTGGTTTTGTGCCCATATAGAGGAGTGAATGGGGGCCAGTGCTGTTCGGTTAACAACATTCTTCAAAATATCTCCTTTTGTGTTCTGCATTAGAAATAAAGTCAAGAAGGTTTGAAATAACAAAAGGGTGAGTAAATGATGACAGAATTTGATCAATGATCACTTTAATCAGATGGCAGTCGATAGAAAGTTATGTATCTATGCCAGCAATATTTTAAGGAGAATATCTACAAGCAATCTCAGAAATTTCAATACTCTCATAGTTGCGGTGGAAAACAGAAAGAGAGCGTGCAGGTGGCCTGTAGGAATCAATATACTCAGCGGATGCAAAAGAGAGTGTGCAGAGCCCCCAGCTGGGCTGCGGGTTCAATTGCAGACAGTTTTGTAGAAACCCTTGGTTGTTGACACAGTACTTTAAAGAGAAACTGGACTGGTACAGTAACAAGCAAATCTTTCCCTCTAGTTCATTACACAACATTCAGTTGTGATGGGGGATAATATCAGCCCATAGGAAAGAAAACTCCAATTAAAAACCACAAATGAGATTAGTTTGTTTCCCCTGGACAGCAACATGATTAAATGGAAAGCAAATGGAGACTTTTTTCTTGTCTCCTCCTGAGAAGATTCTCCTGAGAAATTAACCCCTGGTAAGTTTTCATGTCCTAGAGCTTAACATCCTAGAGCTTCAGAAAACATTTTAACATCCTGCTTCAGAAAACATTTTAACAATGTCCCTGGCTTGCCAAGACAACATCTATAGATCAAAAGTCAAAGATTTTAACATGCACTAATTTTTCAGCAAATTCTTCCAAATTATCAGAACTCTTTCTACTTCCATCTTAACTCTTAGCATCTGTCCCAAGTTTGTTACAATTGGGTTTGTTCATTTCTGACCCAACACTGGTCGAATTTAACTTTAATTTTATTATTATTCATTTTATGAGAAACATCTCAGAAAAACTTTAAACTTAATTGAAAACATTAAGCTATAAACCTCTGTTTGTCCTTTGCATCACATACATAATGAACGTATTTAGCAGAGTTACGTTCTGTCAGACACAGTTTATCTCACATTTGTCCAGTACAGCATTAGATGGTTCAGTTATTCGTTTTTTCTCTGTCCTTTTTCTCCTTGCCTAGAGAGCATCTTGAGTGAAAAATCAGTATTACATATATTTTCAAGTATACACTCTTGCTACAAAAGGTTCCTAACAGTGATGCCACAGAAGAATCATTTTTGCTTCCCAAATAACCATTTCTTTCTTACTTTTAATGGTCTGAAGAACCTTTTGTGAAACAGAAAGGTTCTTTGGATGTCAAAGCTTTACCATTCAGCAAAAAAATGGTTCTTTTATGGCACTGTGAAGCATATTTTTTAGGAGTATGTACATATAATGTACAGGATAAAGCAAAGTTGAAGTTTTAAGTTTCTGCTTGGGGAAAGAAACTAATTTTTGATTTGGTGAAAAAAATTGGACATTAAAAAAGTTTAATGTTTGATATAATTTATGATCACATAGATATTAAATGACAAAACTAATATCATTTAAATAATCAGGTTCATCTTAACAAGCTTTTTACCTACAAATAACACCCTAGAAATATCATGGATGGATCAATATCATGGATGGAGTTACATTTTGTAGATTTGTTTGTATAAAAGATCAAAAGGAGAAACAATGCAGATTTATTTTTACAGCCTTCTTTGCTCATATTTACCAAGGGTGCCAATATTAGTGGAGGGCACTGTATATCAATATTTTCCAAAAGTTTACTTAACTAGACCCACAAGGATTTCTCAAACTGCAACAGTGTACAGTATAGGTCTACATTTGCAACAATTGTAAATGTGACATATAGAGGTGCAGAAATAAGATTATTTAAGCAATAAAGCATCTTAAATAAATGTGTAATTGTATCATTTACATCAGGGCTCGACATTAACGCTTGTCCGGGACAAGTGGATGTTTCATGGGTAAGTGAGAGAGATTTTTACTTGCCCAACAGGACAAGTAACTTGAAAAAAAAATAACAACAGTGCGATATACATTTAGAATAATAAGAATAGTTGCAATGAACAGAGCAGCGTGTTTGTGTGAAGTGCGTTTGTCGTGGTTGTGCTTGTTTGTGTGTGACAATAATGAATAGCGCACAGCACCAAGTCCATGTACGTTAACTAGATGCGGAATCCTGTTATTTAAATATCATCTGGCTGTTCTGCGTGTGTGAATTATGTGCACAGTTTAACATACAACATGAGTGGTCGAGGATTTAGCTCTGTCTGCAGACTCTGCACTGTATGAGGATATGAACACATGAACTTCATCTCCAGAGTGAAGCTATCTGCAAAAACACAAAACTCAAGCGTCTTCCTGAAGACCCGTCAAAATAAAAGTCCCGTTAAAGTAAACACTACCAGTGTAATGTACAGTAGTGTACATGTACTATATAGTATTTGCTATTGAAAATGGTAGTGCCCTTGTAGTAAATTGATTAACTATAGTTACACTATAGTAAAAAAATAAAAACACAGAACTTAGAAAAATTAAAACATTTTAGGTAAATTAAAAATGATTTGACCCTAATTTATCCATCTGTATGTAACATTAATGTCATTTGTCATTTACCTGCCTATTTATGATGACCTGCACTTACACATTTTTGATGACAACAGACGATTTACTTGTGCTACTGTTTGGCCTGTGCTACCAAACTTTAAACCTCTGTAGCACCACACCAGTGCTATGTGCAAAAAAAAGCTTAGTGACAGAAGCTTCCAGTGCACATACAGGTTAAAAAAGTGACAAGGCACGGGTAACAAAACGTTAAAAAAAAAAATACGTGAGTGACAATACACATTTGACAGAAATGACAATATTAGACAAAAGGACAATAGGCAGTATATTGGATGTACAGATGTGCTATATACAAATTATACTGTTATATACAAGTTATGCAGGGGAATGTGGATAGCTGAATATTATATCAACAACATATGTATGATAAATATGAGTATATAGTTGTGTATTGCACGTGTTTTTATTGCACAGTAGAACATTGAACTGTTCAAGAGGTAGATGGCCTGAGGGAAGAAACTTTTCCTATGTCTGGCTGTTTTGGTGCTCAGAGCTCTGTAGCGCCGACCAGACGGCAGCAGTTCAAAAAGAAAGTGTGCGGGGTGTGAGGGGTCCAGAGTGATTTTGCGAGTTCTTTTACTCACTCTGGATGAGTACAGTACATTCTAACAAAAAGAGAGATTAGAAATACTGCAGCCTGTGGTGTCACTGAGCTGTCTGAAAAGCAAAACTTCATTAAAAGGCCATTTTTGGAAGTCAATCTTGAAAATATTCCAATAAGTGATAGATTCCTTTCTCTCAGGGATTTGTCTGTCAGTTACTCCAGGGGAGACACAGCCTGCCAACTAAGTGGGACTTAAAACAAAGAGCTCCTGTCATGGTAACTAGAAATATCATTGCCAAAATAAATAGTTGCTTTGTGTTAAGTGCTCTTTAACAGGTTCTCTAATAATATAAAATCCTTGTGGAAGAAATACTTGTCTCCTGTTTTTAATGAGTCAAGGGTCAATCGAAACGAGTCAAGAGCAGAGTCAAGAAGTAGGTCAGGAAGAGAAGGCAAGTAACAGATGCTTTTGTAATTATAGACTGCAAAGATCCCAAGAATTGTAGCATTGAAGAGATTCATTAAATTAGATTTAAATTAGTACTGATATTTTATATATGTGGTGATGCGACCAACCAGTCTAGTTATTAGTGAGGAAATGGTACGTTCCATGGGTATAAAATCGAGACTGAACCGGTGTTCGGCATCTAACTACACGCGTGCACCGTGCTGTATGTTCAGGAGTGTGGCTGGGGAGTTCTGCAGGCACGTTGAACGACTGTTTACTTTTGTGGGCTGTTAACTTATACGCGCCGAGTGGTGTGAGTCATTATCCGCAGTGACTCCGGGGGACTGGAGGTGTTGCAGCAGGCTTTGATAGGCGCTATTTGGGTTTTGTGGCCCTCCCTTTTGAGCAATAGAGGGTATGCCAGAGTCGGCGCCACGAGGGGGCACTAGGGGGCATGGCCCGGCCACTTCAGTCACTGTGCCCCAGAGGCGTATTAAGACCTCATGGTGCCCCTGGGCAACAGCCCCAGAGGTGCCCCCCCATCAACCCACACGCAAGAATCCACTCATTAAAAGATTTATATATTAAAAGATTTTATAAGAATGAAACTCAGCAATTTACAATATACTATTTTACAAGAATTATACATTAACATGACACTTTTGTAGAATATAACACAAAAACAACTCTTTTCCATTAAGTATTTTTAACAATTAGGCCTACTGTAGTTAAGGGGCACCTGCTTTCTGTTGTAATGTTACATTTCAGGTTTTGATGTAGTTTAAAAAAATCACTAACATTTTTTTAACAGGTGTAAATGTTGTGCGTGCCACAAAATGGGGGTACAGGGACACACACACACACACACACACACACTATAGTTTGCATGTATGTATTCACATTAGGGGGACAATGGAACAATGTACAGATTTTCAGGACATTGGGACTTTAATTCACCAAAGTGGCATTCACCAGATTACAATGTATAGCAAGGTTATTCATAAAAATAACATGAAACGTTATTGTTACTATTTTAACTGCTATACAGCTATTCAAACGCTCTATTTAAGCACAGTATGTGTATATTCTTCTTACTAAACGATCACATAAGTACTAAGATAAAAGTGTACTCCACTAAAAAGGACACATATGAATATGAATTGATTGCTATAGTGATGACACCGACCGTTCTTCACTTTCACTTTAAAACCCAGGTTTGGATCTTCAATAGTGGCCTTACCTCCACGTACTATTATTAGCATACATTATCGGCACTATAACATCTTATTTCTGACGCATGCCATGTATATATACCTTTATTAATCAGTGCTAATCCCCGCATTTTTAGTCTCCGCTACAACAATGCGCTCTGCATCGTTCCCGCTTCCATCTGTTTGAAGATTAAAGTGTAGGCTACACGAAAGACGACTCGCCTCATAACAGTTACTTGTGATTGGCTGAATGTTAATTCACTCAAATCTATGTAACTAACCAGATAACATGGGCGGAGGTGTGTCGAAAAAGTACGGAGGACAGAACCATTTTTATCTGAAAGTGGGGGTATTCCCGCACATGGTGCCACGCCCATTTAGCGCAGATGCGTGACTTAAGTCTTAAAAAACAAGTTCTTATGTACATTTATAAAAAATATATATTTTGTATTGCGGGTTTATTTGGTGCCCCTAAAGTCTTGGTGCCCCTGGGCACTTGCCCAATTGCCCATATGGTTAATCCGCCTCTGCTGTGCCCCCTCACTTTTTAAAATGAAAAAAAGGCAATATCATTAAAAACATTTGGAGAATGAATTTGGTTTACATTTATTAAAGAAACAACAAGAGCAGAGGGTAAAAAATAATGTATTTATTCGTTAACAGAATTTAAAGACATTGTCTTGTGCTGTACTTTCATGCGTTGTTAAAAACACAAGTTAAAGGGCTGCTTGCGTCCAGCGGCAACGTTTCTGTATACATTGCTTTACAAGAAACGGGTATTATTATGCAGACGGTGACAAGTGGAGATACAGGCTGTCTATCAGAAAGCAAGAGCTCGCTCTTTAGTGTTGTTATATTGATGCGATCGTTTTGTAGACATAAAGCTCCACTGGGGAACAGTCCCCTACTTTTTCTGTCACTTTTTCTTTAAAGCCTGCTTTTGACATTTTTCTATATATTTTTTTCTATATATGCGTCTAAATTAATAATCTAACTTCCGATGAATTTATGTTGGCTATGATCGGTGTATTTCCAGTTCTTTTTGTCAAAACGTCATACAACATTTGCTCTCCTCCAAGTTGATATTAAAAAATTAGCCTTTCAGTTTCAGTGTCTTTCATACAGTGTCTTTCATCTCTTTTCGTTCAGTTCAATTTATTAGCTTTGAAAAAGCTATGCGTAATATGAAATGCTGTCCTCGAAATGGACATTTAGAATTGTTAAACTTCAAAACGGCAGGGCGCACTGGATGAAAAGCTTTGTGTCTACAACTCGCAGGTATTGCGCACCCATAGGCAGGATTTAACTAGATTTTTTATTGTGTTATAGTTAAAAATGTCTGGCTCTCAATGAAAAAGGCAATGCGCGGCTGACGTGTGCGGACATGGATTTCTTCGTGCACTCGTTATGTGCGAATGTGCCGCTTTTACAAGTATGATTTGGTTAGCCTACCACGTTGCATATAGATCAGGTTTTCCGCGATTATCTCTGATAAAAAAGTAAATTGGTAAAACTTAAATTTGAGAAGAAAACTGGGGCATGGCGGAGTGCCGCTTCTTAACAAAGAGCCGCACACTGAAACAGAACAGAGCGAGACCTCAGCCTGTGCCGTGTCTCAACCTTGTCCAACCTGTCAGATTTTCCTAGTGCAGGGCAAAATTTAGGATATAATCTAAACCAGATCGACAAAATAAACAGGTAGGATGATTTTACAATGCAAAATACCCTGTCAGATAGTCCTACCAGTTTAAAATGAACACATTAAATAAATTTACATCGTAAATACCCTGTCAGATTATCCTACCAGAATAAAAGAAACATGATTAATTTTCAGCGCAATACCCTATAATTGTACTACCAGTACTAAATAAATATGTAGACCTAGAATGATTTAACAACTAAAATACACAATCAGATTCCCGTAGCAGTATAAAATAAACAAGCATGATTTTATAGCGCAAGAAAATGACGTAACATTGATGTGCGCATGCCTGGTAGTGGTAGGATAATCTGACGGGTAGAATGACATTTCGGTACACTATCCGCTTCTAAACCCTGGCCCCCCCCACTAAACATAGCAGCCCCCTCACTTTGTGCACTCTGGCGCCGACTCTGTTGTGCGTATTAGATGTTTTTTTGGTATGACAGCTGAACTTCAAGGAATTTAAACAGGAGCATCATTTAAAACATGCATTCATAATATAGTGCAGCACTTCGTATAACGATTGGCTCATAATCATAATGAATGAAGTACGCGGGGCTGATTTAAACACATATGAACCGCTCTCGTGATACCATATGCGAATTGCTCTGCGCACCACGCGCGTGAGGTTAAACACATCTTATCAACCTCAAACCGAACATTACGATGGATTCTATTGTGCTGAGAAAGATCGCTTTGTTTATGTTTTCTTAAAAGCAGTCACAGTGTAATGATGATAGCGTGCTCGGGTGCGGATGGTAATGTACAGTGTAAGAGCAGGATCAGGGGCGGAGTGGGGACAATCGCGCTCCGGCATGTTTCAGGGCACGCTAGAGATACGGGCTCTCCAATGCTTTAGTTTGTTCGTCTGTTAACTTATCAGAGATGCAGAACACCACACAACAACTTTTCGGTATTGCACCAGGCACAGTCATCGTGATCATTACAAAGCGCTAAGGCCAAGCGCCTGACAAGGTCTACACACGTTCGTTCGAATAAACGGATATGACGTATTTGTGGGCGTTCCCAGTAATGCACACGCTCGTCCACACCCACTAATTAACATGTAATTTGCATGACTGTGAACAAGAAAAATAAAATGAAAACGAAGACGAAAACGAAAATGAAAACGAAAATGAAATAAAAGAGAAGAGAAAATAAAATAAAATGAAAATCAAAGTTTACATTTTAATTTGAATTGTGTCAGTATTGTTGCGTGAACATTAATAAAACCTTTGTAAAAATGTTTTTACAATTTATTTTTCACATTTGCCTTTTCATTTTCATATTGTCAGTCTTGCCTCGAGATTTTAGTGAAAATGAAATGTCAAATCACCAATTGTATTTTCTTTTTCAATTTGACAGGGACAACGCATTGTCAGCGTAAAAATGAAAATGAAAATAAAATAATTTCTTTTTATTTTTCATTTTGGCACATATTGTGCATGCAGTTGTGTATAATGAAATTGCTAATCTGGTTTTCATTTTCATCGTTTAATTTATTTATTTAAATTTGGCAGGATTTGCCTCCCATATTGGAGTAGCATCTCAGGATTCTTTGAGCGTCATCTCTGACCTTGTTTTGGTGCATTTATATTCCTCCACAAGGCTTGAAATGGGAAGAGAGAGAGCTCAATTCCCGTACAGCCCTGTGTTGTTAAGGCATCTTGGTAGCCCAAGCCATTTCCTCACTTGTGTACTCACCTATCTCTCCAGGTTATTGGAGTGAGACTCATACATTGAAATTGGCCACATCAGGCGTGGCAACAAGCCAAATTCGAAGCACCAGAGTTTCAGCTTCCCGGGAAGAGCTGTATTATTGATTTTCTTGAGTCCACTGGCTGTCTCTTGCCTGAGTTGTTCCACCTGTTCGGCATCTTTAAGGTCTGCAGTGTATCACCGTCCAAGGATTTGATGGGCTTTTCCGTGACCGTTGGTATGGGCTCACCCTTTATACAGAACCTGTCATTTGTAAGCCTGCCCTTGACAATAGAAATGCTGCGGGATTTGCTTGGTTTGACCTCCATTTGTGCCCAACTAATGTTCTCCTGGAGCTTATCCAGCAGCCGCTTTGTACATGCTTTTTTGTTGTGATGGTTGTCATGTCATCCATGTATGTCGTCCCTGATTGGAGGTAGGCACAACCCATTTTTTAAACGCTCTCCTCCAACCACCCAATGCGATGCATAGAGAGAGCATCCAGCCTTTGCTTTCATGTTTTGGAGAAGAGACATTCGGGAAAGAAAACGAAAACATCAGTAGCAGGTCATCTATCATTTTAGTGACTAGGAACACTGCAGCACACAAGCTTAAAATAAACATACGTACGTTATCGTCCGCTGGTGTGGACGCAAATATAGTTAAAGTTATCATTATAGTTATTATGTGAACGGTCCTATCAGACAATCATTACAGAATATGTGACCATTAAGAATGAAGTTTTTTAGTAAATCTTTAAATAACCCACCCTTTGTAATAATTGTATTCCTTTCTTATTCGTTTCTTATTGATTTATTTAACATAAACGTTTTTCGTTTCGCATTCCCTTCTTATTCTTTTAGCAGAGAATAGCTTTTATTTTCCTTATCATTGCATAAATTTAATTGCGACAACAAAATATCTTATTGTAAGATAGGCTAGCTAACCTAAATGTTTTTTATTTTTATTTTAGTTTCTTATTTATTTTTTGCTTGAAGTGTGCTGTGGTTATTGGTTTTGTATGGTCTGTGTTTAATATAAGCAAATTTCATTGTACTTTTTTGTAGTTTTGTGTGTTTTTATTATGAAAGATAAAAATGTAATATGCAGTTATTCGTCTTTATAAAGTAAATCGTGCGTCTTGTCTCTGCCACGGTTCCTCTGACTCTGACTGAATCAAGTTCTCAATTTGTTTTGATCAATAAAATTCCCCAGTAATTTTGCAAATTCTCAGAAGAAACCACATATACTGTATTAGAGACAGACTACACAGTTGACTTGTTTCCATCACAACGTTGTAAATGTACCAGTAGGTTTACAGCTGCCTGCATGAGTAAATCTTTCACATTTCACCAAAGTGCTCTCTGGGGAACAATACTGAAAATGAAAAGGTTATAGATGTTCCCATGAATTTTATATTTTAAAAATGACATCTTTTTGGCACAGTGGAGCAGAATAACACAGAGCACCCAGAGATGCAAACAGATGTGATATGGCCTTCAAAGAGTAGCTGTAGCAAGCTACTGACAGTTTCTCAACGAAACTGAATGTACATGTTAACTGACATCACTTCTGAACAAACTGAACGACTCATGGCTGATCTCTCCAACTTTTTCATCATGGCCTGTAAAACATTAACTTGACAGTTAGTCAAACTGAAACTGAAAGTCAAACTAATCAGGTCATAAATTTGTTTTATGAGCACTTGACAAACTTTGTATATGACATAATATATGACATCTGCCGACTGTATTCATTCAAATTTTATTTCCAGACTCAAGGTCCATTAAGAAACATACAATACACAACATTTAAAAAAGACAATTATACCAGTATTTTCTCATAGATGACTGGTATCGGATCACACTTTGCCTAGGATTTGACAACAACATAATAATAGCATTCTGTGAATTATCCAGCCAACAAATAAATGTACAGTATACATCAAATTTCTCATTAAAGCCATAAAAGTTCTTACTCTTGACATACAAAACAGATTACTTGCACTGCTCCACTTCAGTTTTTTCAAAATAATTCTCATACAATCATTGTAGGCAGTTTGAAGCTTACATAAGCTCACTTTTTAAAACTTGACCCATAAAGGAGCAGTATAAAAATCGGTACAAAATGTACTAAAAAGGTATGTCTTAACCTGATCTGAACACATAAAATTGTCTTACTAACATATTGGCTTGGGCATATAGCGCTGCCTGTACATATCCTCATCATCAACCATTTCATCATTAATAATATGTCCCAAATATTTTATTTTAGTTCGTACATTTAGTACTTGCCCTGCCAGATGAAAATCTGGAAAATTAAGATCCATATCTCCTTTCATTCTACATATCATGACAGCACTCTTTTTTGTATTATATTGCACATCATATTTGATCCCATAATCATAACATATATTTAGCAGCTGTTGAAAACCATTACTACTTGGAGAAAACATCAGCATACATATGATGATTCATTAAGATATTACCAAGCATACATCCAGTCCTATAGTCACTTAATTGTTCCTACAATTCATTCATATAAACATTAAAGAGGGGTGGTGAGAGTAGACCTCCCTGTCGCACTCCATTACCTACTCCAAAAGGAGCTGAGACACTATTACCCCATTTTCCTACCATACTCTGGTTAGCACACCAATATACCAAGATTCTTAGTATGCTATTAGGCACACCCCTTTGTCTTAGTTTACCAAACAGCGTTTGATGATTAACTCTATCAAACGCTTTGGAAGCATCAATAAAGGCAATTATAATAGAGGAACTTTATTAATTATTATTAAAGGCGGGGTGTCCGATTTCTCTTAGCCGTTGTTGATGTTCAAATCACCAAAACAAACACACACCTACCCCCATCTTTTGCTTTCGTCAGTGCTCGGCTAATGTCCGTCCTGTGCGTAGGGCTGCTCGATTATGACAAAAATCATAATCACGATTATTTTGGCCAATATTGAGATCCCGATTATTTATTCACTAAGTTTTAAAACAACATAGAAAAATAAAAAAAACTTGGCATTTAAACTGTGAATTCAACTGAAAAATAAATGTAAAGAAATAGCACAGCTGAACAACTGTAAAGGAAGGGGGTGCACTGTGGATTTATACAACAGGAAAAGAGATGATCCTTGCAAAATGGAATGCGGCACAATAATCGTTTTACGTCAATTATTTAGTTTTTGTAATTGTTGAAGGCCAAAATTGATGATTACAATTATTTTCGATTAATTGCACAGCCCTACTGTGCATCTTACTGCTGATTGGCTACAAGGTTGTTTTGGTACTCGGCCCGACTCAGTTGTCTAAAGCGTCATTCGGAAATTGGTTACCCCGCCTTTAATGCACTGACTGTAAGAAACACATTCATGAGATGGAAAACTACATAAAGTATACTTAAAGTGCTTCCAAAATTGTTTCATTTATAACTTTAAGGACAGTGTTATTTATGGAAAAGCAGTGATTCGTTTTTAGATGAAGAATCAAAAGAAACAAACAAGCATTTTAAAGTATAACATTACTTCAGACGGGAAGTTCAGATAATTTCATATAGTCTTTACATATCTCCATTTCCTGTTCATATCAATTGGTAAGACTCCATAGACAATGTAGGATATCCAGCTCATAAGGCACTAAATGTTTGATAACCAACATCACTTGTGTTGCCTGTCTTGCCTGCAGTAAAATGATTGTCAAGTGAAAAAGAGATGCTTAAAGATGGGGTAACATGCTATGTCATGCATTCTGACTACTTTACACTGTTAAACGTGCTGGCTTCTCAGGCTTAACATGGTCAATTTGTTAAAAAACGAGTTGGACATATGACGTAGTATTTCTGTGCTCGATACACTCCCCCAGCACTCCAACTTTCTGGATCCCTGTTTCGTAACAGGGATCCTATTCCTTTTATTGGGGAATTCTCCCGGAAAAGCACACCCACACGCCAACCTACGAACAATAGGCAGACTGGCTTACCATCAAGATTGGCTGTGCCGCGTCAAGATTGGCTGCTCTGTGGACCTGCAGCTGCAGCTTGTTTCTCTTGCAATAGTGAGAGAAATTGAGGTGTGTTTGTTTGTTCATGGCATTTCAGTGATGGATGTTATATAAACGGTGGATATAACGCTGGATTTGGAAGATAGTTTGAAACTGATACATGGCGCGGTGGCAAGATTAATATAAGATTGGCAGAAACTGCGTATGTTACCCCATCTTTAATAGAAGTTTAACACTTTTATACTTTATCTGGCAGTATCTGCCAAAAAATACATTCAGATTATGTTCTTTATACTGTATACAGTCAAATAGATTGTGTATACTAAAAGTTCTCTGTGTTTCTGGTCTTAATTACAACATATGCTAAAACTAATATACTACTGTATGCCACTTCATACTGTACAAAGAATTCAGATAAAATCGACCATCAGCATAACAAGTTGCCCATTATACTACATTCATCCTGTAATTCCTTCATTTATGTCTTAGAATCTGTAATGAGGTCCCAAAGATGCAGTCCCAGTGTCTAAAGTAAGGGGCAAAGTTACCTATAAACTGCTGATGGTGGGCCAAGTGATGCGGAGCCCCAGCAAAGCATGGCAGCAGCCGATGCAGTGCCCAGGGAAAGTCATATGCGCAGTGGTCCTCCACAGCCATCCAGGTGTTAAACACATGGAAGAGGATTTCACTTAAAGGATGGCAGCCCACCAGTGTGGTACTAATAAAGGCAAGGGCTTGAAGAGACAGCAGTTCAGATATACTTGAGTCTTGAGCTGCCAGTGCAAATGTGTCCCTGTTGAGGTGGTGAATACGATGGACTCTGTGGTATAGCCAAGGAATTCTGAAGGAAAAAAGAGATACATGTAATACAATGTTGTACAAACTGGCATGTGTTGTGTTCTGAATTTTTAGCTGACATTAACAATAAAATTGAACATTAGACATCCTAAGGGGGTGTGTCCACCATGGGGTTTCTACCGGTGTATGGCGCGTTTTTTCAATTGTTTCCAATGGAAACACCGCGTTTTTTGAAAACGCCAGCAGCGGCTGCATTATTCCCACGCTCAGCGCTGCCACTCGATCTGGCACCCAGAGTTGAAAAATGCTCAACTTGCACTGGCATTTTCAGCCGAGCTCCTGGCGTTTTTTTCAAGCGGAAGCGCGTTGGTTACTATGATACGCTGAGCGTGAAAAAAATGCTGAGCGCCTGGCGTTGAGCCTGCGGAAAAGAACGCCAGCTGCAGGCGCTTTCAAAAAACGCAGCATTTCCGTTGGAAACTATTTAAAAAACACGTTGCATGCTGGCAGAAAATGACAGCCCCTAATGATTGTTCGCGTTTGGTGTGAACCCAGTATAAATGTAGACACGCGGTAGGGGAGCGGTGTGGTGCACACATTTTTCTAGGCGCGTCGGCAACGCATCGAGATGGAAATATTACAAATTTTCTGAGTGCTGCACCGCGGGTCATTTGACAAGAGAAAGCGGTGAGGCTCGCGGTTTTAGACGCGAAATGTGAATCGCCCCTTAAGCTGGGTTTACACCATACACGAACAATCGCGTTCCACGCTCTATTACTTGCGGGAAAAGTTCGTTATTTTCGCGTGAGTGACGCGATCTGACAAATATTTTCAACCTTCGCGGAAGACGAGATTGACGCGTATGGCAAGCCGATGGTATCAGAATTACGTCATAGATTAAACGCGTTTATATCCGAACGCCGTTTTTGACGGCGTTTTAAACAGTATTGCGCCGCAAAATACGGCGTCGCGATTCCAAACGCCGTAAAAAACGCGCGAAAAGTCGTCCATAACGCCGTATTTAACGGCGTTCTAAGGCACTTGAAAAGCGCCGCTTTTTGCGCCGCTGTCTTGCCATATGACGCGCGTAAAAAACGCCGTTTTGGTTGCACAGAGCGCGCGTTATTTATGGCGTTTTGTGTGTTGTATAATGAGCCCCTCCCGCTGATTTCCGCAGCCAGTAAATTTGAACTGTTCTCACCCAATCACTGATGACCTGAGCCAGACCAGAGCAATTTACCTCTGATCATTTTACAGGATTTTATTATGTGCGCAGTGTTACCTTTGCTAACATTAAACAAACCATTGCTTGCTTTCCGAAGAAGCGAGCTTCGTCTCTTTGGAAATGTAAAGTTACACAACGTGGTCAGCAGTTGTATAAAGGCCAACCAATCCCATTGTAATGTATCCTGCTTATTACATATAGCGCGTATTGCCTACGTGAAAAGCAAAAAGCAATCGGCTGAAATATTGTATTCGCTCATTTCCAACACCAGAAATCACTCAGGTATGAGCGAGGTCAGCCAGAGTAAAAAGTAAACTATTAAGCAGGGCCTGGGCACTGTGAGTTGTAGTCTGCTGGTTAGCATGATTGACTCGCAATCGCTGACAGCATCAAACGCCGGTACGAGACCCACTCGAACCATCAGTCAATTTTTACGTAGTTGGTCTTGTTCTGTTTATCTGTATCGCTTGGTCGTTTTTAGATTTAGATTTCAGTACTTGCGTGGTCAGTATGAAAAGAAAGTCTGGAATGAGAGATCTTTTTATAAAACGTATCTGCACTTGATTTTTGCTGCTCAACTCACACATCAGTGGACTTTCGTGCAATAAACAGGACGAACGAACAGTAATAGATTTTACATTTACGCATTTAGCAGACACTTTTATCCAAAGCGACTTACAGGGGCCTTTTAGTCTACGCATGTCTCTTATCAGTAGCCCATGTGATTTTAGTTTCCATATTACAAAAATTGATTGACTATAAGGAGACGCAATAATGTTGCGCAATGATTGTAATGTAACAAGCATGAACTTATTAACTCAAACACAGCCCAAGTCAATGCCAAATGCCTTGCCATTTACCTCCGTGAAGAGTGTTCGCGGCAATCGCGCCGCCCGATTCACATCGCCTGCCGCGAGTTAAGCGTTTGGCGCGAGTAAATTACATACAAAGTCAATGCAAAGACGCGCATAGACGCGAACTCGCAGCAGGCGGTGCGAATGACGCGAATCAGGCGGCGCAATTGCCGCAAATGAGGCGCGAATTGAGGCGTTCTTCCTCGCAAGTTGAACATTTTCAACTCGAGCTATGAATTCGCACTAAGAGTTTTCGCGTCACCTACGCGAAAATAACGAACTTTTCCTGTGAGTAATAAAGAACGTGGAACGCGATTGCTCGCGTTTGGTGTGAACATATTATTAGCGTCTATACGCGTCTTTGCATTGACTTTGGATGTAATTTACTCGCCCAAACAGCTTAATTCGTGTTTGGTGTGAACCCGCTATTAAAATAACGAACTTGCAAACGCAAAATGTGAATCGCCCCTTAAGATGCACATACTGGCCAGCCAGTTATTGTGTTGTATGTTTTATTAGATAATAAATACTAATTAATAAATAATAATAAAACTGCTAAAAACAACGTGCTTAAAAATCCTGTAAAAACAGCTGGGGCTCCAGAAACAACCCGTAAAATATCTTATATGTACAATTATATTTTCCCCCATTTGTTTTGTAAATTTGCGGAAAAAGTAAGTTTTTGAGAGTAGGCTACACGGTTTCATTAATTCAGACTTTTCTGTTCTGATCCATCTCCATCTTTTAAACTTCACTGCAAAAAATAAACACTCTGTCATTTCTTCACCAACATGCCATTCAAACCTGTATATTAATCTTTCTTCTGCTGAAAATAAAATATCTTTTGTGAAATGTCTGAGTTTGAGAAAAGTAAATGAAAGTATTTTTGGGCGAAATAGGCCTACTAGCCTACCATATAGACCAGGGGTTTTCAAACTGGGGTCCGGGGACCCCAGGGGTCTTCCAGAAGGTTCTACAGAGTCCCCAGAATTTTTTTTGAGAAGTGTATATATTTATTTAATGTGTTCATGTCTTCTTTATTTGCTTACTATTTAGAATGTTCTTTATAAAGCTGTCATGAAAAAACTATGAAAGTCAATACAGTAAAATAAAATAAATACAGTAAAATAATACAGTAAAATAAATTCGAAAATTCTCTTCTTTCAGTTTATACATTCAACACTACTCTAACTGTACATTGCTTTTAGAATATCACACTTATTTATCAAACAAGTTTCTTTATACTCTACATACAAAAATCGTTGGATATGTATTTTCGGATGAGAGCCCTTCACATAAGGTTCATCATATTTGGGGGTCCTTGACATCATAAACTTTGAAAACCCCTGATATAGACTGCAGATTTGTGTAATAATATAAAAATATGTAACTCTTAAGAGTTAAAGGTGTTCTTAAAATCTATCGTTCATGTCGTTTATAACAACAATATCATTGACAGGGTTTACTTACTTGTGAATGATGTAATGAAACATGAAGAATAACGTATCAAACATTACTAAACAGAAAACACATTCCTTCAAGGCAAGGAAAAATGATGGTGCCTTTTCTGGGAAATGAGTATTCCGCACAAACAGAAACAGTGAAGTCAGCGGTAAAACCCCAACCGCGTATTTCCATAAAATTCGCGCTGCACATTGAAACCACTGATGGACAGCAACGACTTGACGGTGGATCCTGTACTTCTGAATCCATCGCACGTGTGGGCTCAGGAGGTCCAGGATCATGAAGGGTGCAGAGAAGATGATATGAGCGGAGAAAGCCGCGCACACGTTCCAGTGGGGTGACATGAGGACATCATGACGCTTGTCATACACCAAGTCCCAAATCCACTGCAGTAAGGCATCGTTGCAGAAAATCAGTAACACGAGAATAATCATCCTATGATCTAATGATGGTTTCTTACATAACATTCATGCTATAAATGCAGCAGGTTGTCCAGACGTTGAGAAGTGTGTGAACTTTCCTCTCCTGTTTTTTGATGGAAAGCGTTTTCATGCACCCCTTCACTTTCTACGGCATTGTGTCAACAAACGCTCCTGTAGGCTACTCTCCTCTCCAGTACCTCCCATAACTTTGGACAGAGATGGATATAAGATGAACAAAAGTCTCATTGCAGTCTAGCTCTTCCATCTTTTATCTTACATTTCAAACTATTAGCCCAAACGTTTTAAAACGAAGGATTTTAAAATTTTGAAAGATTATAAAATTTTATGTTTCCCATATCCCAGTAACATGCTAGGAAATGTTACGTTTGACTAATTAATGCAACAATCACATCAATATGTGTGTCAAATGTGATAGAAATCAATTTCACATTTGAACACTTTTAAAAATAGTGGTGGTTAAGGTGCGTTTTTCATATGCAACAGAATTATTTTTGATTCCCCAAATAATCTTTCAAGGGTTCCTAAAAGAACAATTTCTTTCTTTTCATAGTCTCAGAATCCTTTTCCAGAGAACCTTCTGTGGTACAGTAGCGCAATGTGCTACTTTTGTGAAGCTGTTGGTATAATTATGAAAAAGAAGAAATAAAGGATTTTCCAAGCACGACTCTCTCTTAGAAACATACTCAAGTTGGACTCTTGACTTTAATTAAGTTAATTCTCTTTCCTCTTGGAGTAGGTTACTTTTTGTGAGGAGTGTCAAGCTGTAAAAATACATGCCCCAGTACAATCGCCTGGGGCCCCGAGCTACCAGGGGCCCCCAAAAGGAAGGGGTGGACTTAACCAATAAGCCATGTCAGCAGCCACGTAGAGCCTCAAGTAATCATCAAAATAGTCGGGATATCTCTGTTAACGTTTTACGTTATTACATCTGTACGAAGGCACTCCCCCCATTATAGATTAGAGTGGACCATTTCATTAGCACCGTATATGTGCGAGATGAGTTCGACACCAGCTAGAGAAAGTTAACGCAGCGGCGGAATTAGTAGAACTGCCAACAGCGAGAGTGTCATTGTGTGGTACATTAGCTGCAATACGAAGTAAAAGTCGCAGGGAAATAAAACAACAAAGAACGCAGCTACACCAGCGGAGAGGTAAAAAGACGATTTACAAAAGATTGTTGGCAAAGTTGCTCTGCTTTTTCCCCACACAAACTCCACCGCTGCTCCTACAGCAGCAGCGCCTCTCTCTCCCGCCAGACACAGCACTCTCCCGGCCACGAGCAATGATAATGTGCCGAGTGAGTATTTCTCCATGAACACCTACAACACAGTTATATTGACTGACGACCAAAACATCTGTCAAACAAAGAGCGCTGTGCGCTTGGTAGGAGAGGGCGGCCAGTTCAAAGGTAGAAAGGTTGTTTGACTCCGCTGCGCAGACCGATGGGCACATAAAGACACAAAGTTATAATAATAACGTCAGTGCAGTGCTAACGATTCGTACTGTACGCACTAGTACAGAAATTTGGTCACATTTAAATGCATGAAAGGACAGGGAGGGCACACTTTGTATATAGTAATCCCAGATCAGGGTTTTTCCTGCATAAAGAAATTGGAGGCGGCCGCCTCAATCAAATTTCGTGCCGCCTTAGACTCTCGTCAAAAATATGTCGTGTGTCTTCACAAAAAACACTGCGTGCATTATTAAACAGATTGTCATGTAACTGCAGTTACGCCACAATGGAGGCGCTGTTTCGTTACCAGCAGTGAGACGCTGAAGAGTTCAGTAAAAGAGCTATATTAGGAGCTGTATTCACGGCTGTTCAGGGGTTTTAGGTTCAATTTACATTTTCTTGAATTTCAAAGGCTTGAGGTCAGCTGGTGAGGACCTCTCTTCTCATCATAGGCATCCACAGAAAATGGCGTGTAGCAAACTGTATTGCAAGTGTGTATTGGATATATTAAATGCCTCACTGTGTTCCGTCACTGTAAGTGATCATACAGTGGGCCTCATTTATGAAACGAGCTTACGACCGCGTACGGTCTTTTCCACGCAAAACTTGGCATTTATCAAAATGGACGTGAACGGTTGCAACGATCAAATCTCAGGACAGGTCTCAGCTCGTGTACGCAAGTTTTGAGAAAGGCCGAAGGTCCGTGTATGCTTTACTATGAAGGTAAAATCGTGCCAAAAAGATTTGCATGCGCAGTTTGGCACGAATTTACCTTCATACTTTACCCTTTTGATAACTGATAAGGAATAATGACAAATAGAAAGATAGATTACATTTTTTTCGTTTAGTATGACAATGTAAAAATAGATTCCAATGCGATTTTAATGAAATTTTAGGCGAATAGGATAATTTACGACTGTTAAAATGCACAATTAAAAGTAAAACATTTTAAAAACTGCAATAGGCCTAATCAATATATTTATAAGTAATGGGTTAGTTCACCTATTTGCAAGATGATTGCTTCTTTGTTTGACAAATATCCATTCTAATGAAAACAGACAAAACGCATGATTTAATGTTTTTTTTATTTGTGCGATGTTCGCTTGGGGGTGGAAGACGCGCACTGGGTCACAGCTAAAGATTGCCTGGCCTTGTGTGACAGGCTCCAGGCCAGTTTGTGGGCACCCGGGGCAGAAGACCGCTGGTTCTTGCCATTGACTGACAGATCTGAAAGAGAAAAAAATAAATGAAGCAAACATACAACTGCGTGTGCTTGATTTAAGCAGCCTCAAATGCAAGATTAGCAGCATTAGATCCCGTTTAGAAACATGCATCTGTCTCGTCCGCCACAGACCATTTTCTATTCACCTAAATGATTTTTTAAATAAAAAACATTACACATTTTAAACACATTTAATTGCGCGCAAAAATGATCAGTAGGGCTTAATTTACACCTACATTCGTTTCTACATTAACACATTACTGTAACTCAAACAAAGTTATTTAAGACTGAAGTCAGATTAATTTTGTTCAAATTTTAATGCATTATAAGTATTAAACCAACAATACTTTCAGTGTAAAAAGTGTTAAAGGGCTCAGCATACTACATTCGAAATTGAAAAACGACCGTCTGTGACCTGATTTCAAACAAAATCTGGTCCAAACGACAATTCGTTTCACTAGTTCGCAGCAGCAAACCAAACAGAACTTTCTGGGAAAGTTTGTGTTGGCCGGTAAACACCCTCGAGCCACCATTGGTCCATGGCCATTACGTATAGGTGGGTGTGTTGTTTGTGTGGCCACAAGTGCAGAAACTATTTGGATACGTCATGTAAACCCCGCCTCCAGAAACAAAGGGGTGTTGGATTGTTCGAAAACACTATACCGTCTCTCAACGTTTTCGAGCTTCGTTTTACCCCAAAACGCAGAACGAAAGCGCAATTCGCATGGACTATGCTGAGCCCTTAAAGTTTACATATCTAAATCGTAAAAGTTCCTCTCTTTGGCTGGATTACGTTTCTCCATGTCGCAAAATCTGGGGGCGAGGCGTCTACACCCTGAATTTATAGGGGCCTGATATGTAAATTACGATTGATTTCAGCCACCGCGTATTTATCAAAGTATGATCATTCGTACGATGAGATTGGCGCCATACGAATGTTTGATGAATCACACGCGAACACTGTCGTAAGATGATATCTGCGCACGGATCTGCACTCATTTCTACGTTAAATTGATAAATTAGGCCCAGTATGTTCCATTCCAAATATTTACATCACGTTCAATTAAATAAATAATCTAAGAGAAGACTTAAAAGTTAGAGAATAGCTATTTCAATGCCTTCATTTAGGAAACAAACATACAATCCTGTCATTATCTACAGTCTTTACACTGCTAAACGTGCCGCCTTCTCATACTTAACATGGTCAACTTGTTATAAAACAAGTTGGACGTATGACGTAGTATTTCTATGCTGGATACACTCCGCCAGCACTCAAACTTGTTTCTGAAAGTTTTTTATAAGTCTGGATCCCTGTTTCGTATTGGCCATTCTCCCGGAAAAGCAAGCCCATGCGTCATCCACCGAGCGAAAGACCACGCCCACACGCGATAAAGCGGACGCCCACGAAAAAACACGCCCATCAATGTATTGTGTGCTCGTGCTGTAGTTTCATCCTCCCTGCCTGTGTAACGGAGGCCAGCTAGTGAAGAGCTGTGCAGTGTGTAAACCTCACTCCCCTAGCGACAGACGCTAGAGACTGCGGTCTTTAGCCTCCTCGTTAGAGCGCCCGTCTCCCATCCGGACCGACGTCGGTTCGAGG